>NW_024744565.1:0-25857 GCF_018991925.1 Homarus americanus
ACTTTTTAAGGTCATAGGTCAAAACTCAAGGTCGGACTTTTAAGGTCATAGGTCAAAACTCAAGGTCGGACTTTTTAAGGTCATAGGTCAAAACTCAAGGTCGGACTTTTAAGGTCATAGGTCAAAACTCAAGGTCGGACTTTTTAAGGTCATAGGTCAAAACTCAAGGTCAAACTTCCGATAAACTAAAAAAATAAATGAATTGTAGTTATTGTATTAATATACATCATTAACCACTATACTGCACAAGTCATTGTTTATCTATTTCTGAGACTGATTAACTACGGAAAATATGAGTCAGATAAAAAGATGAGAAAGTCACCGTTACTAGAGAGCTAAATTGGCCAAGATACCACAAGACAAGGTAAAAGAATACAGGTGAATACTGAACAAATTTATCATACAGGTAAGACAGAAATTTTCTTAACCTAGTATTATTCCTGGATGCTTTAAGTCAGCACACGATGACGCGCGCACACACACACACACACACACACACACACACACACACACACACACACACTTAAGCTGAGTCAGAGATCAAAGTCAAACCATCACTGGTACAATACGACTCTCAACATGGGTTTACAAAGGGAAAATCTTGTCTAACAAACCTGCTAACGTTTTTTAGGAAAGTCTTCGAGGTGATAAGTGTATGTATATTATGTATGCTGGATTATGTATTATGTATGTATATTATGTATATTGCTCCATTTTATATTTATTCCAGCCTAGCGGCGTGTGGCAATGTTATTACCATATCCCACATGTGAGGTAATGTGCCTGGCATGACATTATGGAAGCTGCTAATGTATCACTTGCCATACGTCGTCTATGGTAGTTGACCAAGAGCTTAGCTAGGGAGCAGTGCTACCCACCTCTGTGTACATACTCTTATCCAGTAAACCGAACCTACAAAACTATACAGGTGTTTGTGTTCTCTCCTGTATATAGAACTTATTACCCAGAACACCTAACATGGCGCAGTGCGTAGTTTTACTGGATTATTACGAGTGATTAGTGCAAGTTTGTGGAAAGCCGGCTTATGCGGCTTATGACTCCCGCCTTTGTGTCAACCCCGCGTCATCCCTCGAAGAATTTCGCAACTTTGAGCAGTGTCAGTGACAGTGATTTTCTGTGAAGTGTTAAGTGCATTGTGTGTTTCATGCCATTCATGTGTGACCTTGTTCGAACGGATTTCCAAGGTATACGGCATGTTCTGGGCATTTGTGGGGTGTAGAGCTCAGCGCACCCTCCTCTGACCGTTTACAGAGAGCGACTGAGCTACTCCTGTCTCCACCCCCCTCCCTCACAGCGCCGCCTCCACCCCCCCTCACAGCTGGGGCGAGACGCTCTGCCTGCCTGGGACACACACACATACATGTACTAACACTTGCTGACCGCGCGGCTTCATTATATATATTTTATATATATAACCTACTTATCTGTGTATTTAATTAAATTTTTGTCTGAAATCTTGTTGATACGACGGGCTGACCGGTCAACATTGATTTAAGACACAGTACACAGATAAAGTAGTTATGTCTCATGCCTTACGTAGCCGTGGACCCAGCGCCTGGATGAGTCAAGCGGATGATAGTCCCCCAGAGATGGATGACCAGGCCGGCCACGACGCTCCAGCTCCCACAACATCGCGCAGCCCTTCACCTCAACATTCAGCGTTATCTCCAGAGATAATTGCCTTAATGAAGTTTATGAGAGATGAGAGACGCGAGGATGAAGCTCACAGACGTTTGGCGGATGAGCACAGAAGGCAAGCAGAGGCAGAACGAGACCACCAACGGAGAATGGAAGACAGTGCACGGTTTGAAGCCTTGATATCTCGCCTCACTGTTAACCAAGCCCCTGGCTCTAACACTGCCTCGGTACTGAATGGTTCCGATACCTCATCCGTAGCACCGCCATCTATCTGAACATTCGTTAGTGCCTGTGCGGGAGAATTGTTTGCTTTACGAACAGATGGAGGGTGAGTCTTTTGACGCTTTTTATGTACGTCTTAAGAGAGCCTCGGAAGAGGTAGATATATGTTTAGGCCACCACCAGCAGTGCGAGGAGACCGAGTTGAAGCAGGTGATCCTGATGGGTGTTAAGGACGAGGAACTTGTCCAACGCCTCACCTCCCTCGACTCTTCCTCTTCTCTTCAGGATGTGTTGACGATATGTCGCTCCTATGAGGCTGCCAGGTGTGCCACCTCTGCCATCCGAGCTCCCCCTACAGCTGTACGCGCTGTGTCCCGGTACAAGAAGGACAAGAAGTCTGCTCCCACGCCTTCGCCCACCACGTCCACGCCCGGTTCATTTTGTAACAACTGTGGTAAGCAGCACGGAACACAGGTGTGTCCAGCTGCTCAGTCTACCTGCAACAGTTGTGACCGTATGGGCCACTGGTCGCTCACAGTGCGGTGCCCAGCTAAGTACGTACAGTGCAATATGTGCGGTCGTCTGGGCCACTATGACAAGTGTTGCCCTACCCACGAACCCAAGGGACAGCGTCGGCGGAAGCTTCGGCGCCCTTCTACCAGTGAGGGCCGCCCACAGTCGCCAAATCAGAGGCACGACGACCCTGGACAAAGCCCGACCCATTTTAGGAGGGTGTACTCCTCGCATCCCAGGACCAAAGTCCCCCAGTACATCAGCGTCATCGTGACCTACGGCGGTGTGTCATCCCGTCTTCAGATGTTGCCCGACACCGGCGCTGATGCTACAGTCATCGGTCCCCAGCATTTGCGATGCTTGGGGCTCTCTCCAAGCGATCTAGGACCGCCTCCCGAGGACCTCTGCGTCATAGCAGATGGTTCACAGATGGCCCCAGCCCTGGGTTCACTCTATGCACATGTCACCTTTGGCAACAGGTCGTGTCAGGCCTGGATTGACGTGCATAATGGTGTCCCGACTCCCTTGCTGTCCTACAGACATTGTCAAGAGTTGGCCATCATCTCCCAGGACTTCCCAACACCGATTCTCGAGGTAAATTACGCCAACAGGGTGCATGAAGGGAGCAGCAACTACCCTGCTGCCGCCCTACCCCTACCTCTGGCCAGTGACACCTCTCCTTTGGTAGTTGTCCCTGCTGCATCACGTCCCCACGCCCTGGCTCGCCTTCACGACAGTCACCGTGGAGCTGAGGCCACCAAACGACGTGCACGACAGACTGTGTTCCTGTCTGGCATCGACCCCGACATCTCCAATGCTGTCCAGGTGTGTAAGCCCCGCCACGTATTACAACCCAGCCAGCAGCAGGTACCCTTCATGAGTGACGACAACCCCACCCGCCCCTTTGAGTCTGTGTCGGCCGACTTTTCTGTGTGTCAGGAAAGTCCTTCCTGGTTATCGTCGACCGTCTCTCTGGTTGGCCGGTTGTCATCAAGGGCGGTAATGACACGACGTCTGCCGCCACCATCAGCAAGTTCCGCCATTACTTCCGTGACGTGGGCGTTCCTGTACGCCTGCGAACCGACGGAGGGCCTCAGTTCACAAGCCGGGACTTTGCTGTGTTCCTCGACCGATGGGGAGTCCGGCATGTGTCGTCATCGCCCCATTACCCGCAGTCCAACGGCCACGCTGAGGCTGCTGTCAAATCTTTGAAGCACCTCATCCTTAAGGTGGCCCCTTTTGGGAATATTGACTGCGAGGCCTTCGACCGGGGTCTTCTTGAACTCCGCAACACACCTAACTACACCGGACGCTCCCCTGCCCAGGTTTTGTATGGACGCCCCCTTCGTTCTTGTGTCCCTGCTCACCCTCAATCCTTCTCCAAGGAGTGGCAGGCCAAGACAGAGGATTGTGATCGCCGACCCGCCGAACGTGTTCAGGACGTCGTCGCCCGCTACAACGACCACGCCCGTTCTCTCCCCAGGTTGAGTGTCGGCACCCAAGTCCCGTGTTCAGGACCCGACTTGCCTCCCTACGTTGGAACCAAAGTGAAATGATCATGGGTCTCGGCGGAGTCGCAGGACTACCAGGTGCGGTTGCAGTGGTCGTGTGGTGGAGGAACGCTACGTTTCTCGCCCGTAACAATACCTTCTGCTGGCCCCGCCACCAGTGTTGAAGTCCATACCCTTCCAGTGATGGCCTCGACGCTCAAATTGGATCCAGAAAGGTCGCTCAAGACTTGCTATGGTATAGGGAGGAAGGTGTATGTATATTATGTATGCTGGATTATGTATTATGTATGTATATTATGTATGTGCTCCATTTATATTTATTCAGCCTAGCTAGCAGCATGTGGCAATGTTATTACCATATCCCACACGCTTAATTAATGTGCCTGGCGACGTATGGAAGCTGCTAATGTATCACTTGCCATACGTCGTCTATGGTAGTTGACCAAGAGCTTAGCTAGGGAGCAGTGCTACCCACCTCTGTGTACATACTCTTATCCAGTAAACCGAACCTACAAAACTATACAGGTGTTTGTGTTCTCTCCTGTATATAGAACTTATTACCCAGAACACCTAACAGTAGATAATGACGAAAATTACGATGTTATTTACTTACACTTTAGCAAAGCATTTGACAGAGTACCGCATCAGAGGCTTCTGAGAAAAATTAAGGCTCATGGTATCGAGGGGAAAGTTTTAAATTGGATAAAATCATGGCTCACCGATAGAACACAGAGGGTCAGCGTAGATGGTGTTAAATCTGAGTGGGGCCGTGTAACCAGTGGGGTTCCCCAGGGGTCAGTACTAGGCCCACTCTTGTTCATAATCTACATAAACGATTTAGATACTGGGATCAGCAGTGACATAAGCAAGTTTGCGGATGACACCAAAATAGGGCGGCAAATTAATTCAGGGCAGGATGCAAATGCATTACAGGAGGATCTAAATAAACTGCAGGGGTGGTCTGAAAAATGGCAAATGAAATTCAACACCAGCAAGTGCAGCGTACTTAATATTGGAAGAACAAATACTTATAATGTATACAGCCTTAACAACATCAACCTATAGAAGTCGACTTGTGAAAGAGACCTAGGGGTACTTGTAAGCCCGGACCTACGGCCTAGAAAACAGTGCGTTAATGTTCGAAATAAGGCAAACAGAGTATTGGGTTTTATATCTAGAAGTGTAAGTAACAAGAGTGCAGAGGTCTTATTGCAACTATATATTGCGCTAGTTAGGCTGCACCTCGATTATGCGGTTCAGTTCTGGTGCCCCTATTATAGAATGGATATAAATTCACTAGAGTCGGTGCAGCGAAGAATGACAAAAATGATTCCGGGACTTGGAAACCTTCCATATCAGGATAGGTTAAAGAAACTTAACTTGCATTCCCTAGAAAGACGAAGAGTGCGGGGAGATATGATAGAAGTATTTAAGTGGGTGAAAGGAATCAATAAAGGGGATATAGATAATAAAGTTCTTATAATATCCGAGCAGGATAGGACTCGGAGCAACGGATTCAAGTTGCATAAGTTTAGGTTTAGGCGGGAGATAGGAAGAAACTGGTTCACAAATAGGGTGGTGGACGAGTGGAACAAGCTTAGCAACTTTGTAGTAAGTGCGGGAATCTGGAAAGTTTCAAAAGGAGGCTAGATAGATTCATGGATGATAGAGAGTGGTAGTAACTCTCGACAGGAGCTGCCATGCACAGGCCAACCGGCTTATTGCAGACTACTCCTTATTTTCTTATGTTCTTATGTTCTTATGTTTGTGTTTTAGAATATCTCAAGGGGAGGAAGACCAGACTTACAGAACAGGTATAACATGAAATACCTTTTGAGAGTTATAGGTCATTATCAAAAGGTCACTGGAACTATACATCACTATTAAATTGTTTCCACTGCTTTTTGTTGAAATTATTTAGTAATATAAATTGATACAGAGATAACATGGAGTGACCTGTTGCCACCTGGATTACACGTTATTAATTTTGTTACCTTTATTGTTAATATTGTCAGTAGGTAAGAATTTACTATTGTTACTATTATTGTTAACCATATTGGTGGGGATATTTTGTGTGGATCGTTGTTGGTTGTAAGAGTAAGGGAGTTTTTAGACCAATATATGAAAATACGGGTGGCTAAGAATATCCGGACTCACCTGAAGATTAGCCCCCCTCCCCCAGGCAAGGGATTCTAATAATTATATAATCCATAAATGATACAATTGCAAATGTTTTCTGGCCTCAGACTTAGTGGTTACGGTCCATGAAACAAACAACAGAATTACGGACAATATTAACCAAAGAGAGATTAAATATCGAAAAAGGTCAACAACAGATTACTACTCCAGTATTTTAATCTCTAGAGACGAAGATATTAGCTTTTACCGAAATAACATCAAATGCAAAACTAAACATCCACGAATAGACGAATGACGATAAAAAAATGTACACTGTGTTTTGCCAGAATTTCGACAGATTTGTATTTTAATTTCGACAGATTTGTATTTTACTCCTTAATACCGACTTGGCATTTAATTCTCAGTCAGAGGTTTTAATTAAAAAGAATATATAATCCTTTCATGCAATAATACTATATATATAAAACTGGTGGAGGCAAAGGTTAAACCAGTTTACACACTAATTGACCCTCAGGCAATTATAATCCTCGCCAGAGTTACCTTTACAAAGAACGCCAGAGTCTTTATAAACAAACCGATATATTGGTGTTAAAGGTTCGCTAGGTTTAGGAGCCACGTCATTTGTTGTCATCACGATCGTCATTTGTTTTTCTTGTGTCATGAGTAAGCGTTGCGCCATCGTGTGTGATTTATCTAAGTAGAAATAATGTCGACTACCTGTCAAGGGGGAAGGTGAAATTTCATAGTGATATTGTGTATTAGTCTTCCCTGATATTGCAACAAGTTTTAGCCATTAATAAAAAAAAATATGTTTAGCTCTTTACAAGGACACACACACACCCAAACACACCGAGAATACTGCAGGAGGTTCACACATGCAACTTGGTAAAGGGAAACGGTATGTACACACGTTGAACAAGAACAAAGGACACGCCAGAGTTCAACGATAGACTGAACAGTGGATATTATGTTGAACTTCAAATTATATTTCTCGAATTTGAACAAGATCCGTCTCAATATCCTAGGGTATATACGTGCTGTAGATGGACCTAAAACACTACTGTACATCGTAAGTTCCGTCAACACCCCCAAAAGAACTCACATCTCAAGAATAATATAAGTTTTAGTTGATCTTACATTAAGTTCTCTGATTTAAATACAGGTTCTATCTCGACATCCCATAGCTGACTCACCACCTCGCTAGAAACAGATGCGTCGCGTGTCTAGGGGAGGACAAGCAGACACCAGGCACCACAAGTTATGGACCCATCTAGGACCTGGGCGTGTTATTAAGTAAAGCACAACCGGAGGACCACACGCGACTCCCGGGCACTTAACTCCTGTGAAAATTTGCCCAGGTGCATTTTTTTGCTCAGGGGGAAGAGGGGACGGGGAAGATGGAAGGAAGCAATGTAAAACTTAATGATTTGTGTTGTGACAGTCGTGTTAAGGAGGTCAGGTATATATGTAGGTATGTAAATAACTCAATCAAACTAAAGAAAACAACAACAGCAAGAAAAAGAATAATAATAAGAAGAATAATAAGAATAATATAACATACACTCCAGCTAACAATCCCGAACATAAAATATTTTTCAACCAACAAAATATGAAGAAAAAAATCTCTTCCATTTATATCTCAGTTTCTATAAATTTTTGGAGGTAATTTAAAACGCTATTACAGAGCTATTGTCCTGATTTAAGTGAAAGCAAGAAAGTAATAAAATGGTAAAGTAAGAGGAGTGAAAGTATTTATACTTTTAACTTGTACTTGGTGTGTGGTGTAAATATTTGTTACTTTGTATAATGGATGGTCATGCATGTTTGCGTATTCTTAATTAACGAAACAAGATGTGATGTCGTGTGTGTGTGTGTGTGTGTGTGTGTATAATATCTTTTAACAAAATGCCAATATTCACAGGTTTATATAGATCATTTTCATCCTTTAATACAGTACAAACTACACAAGATATATTTTTATAAGCCCTAACCTAACCTAACCTAACCTAACCTGTGTAAGTTATAGGTCAGTGTTTATGATACGAGGTCCTATGATTTGTTATATTTCACACATTAAACTTAAGTCTGATTTTTTTGCATTCTTTCATGTATAATTTCGTATAATATCAGTATGTTAGTTTATTATTCACAAATTATATCAAGATGTATAATTTTCATCAATAATATCTGAATACTTTAACCTGAAAGTTGTCACAGAGTTATAGTTTTAAAATTCTGTCTTTCAGTGAATTCATCTTTAATGTGCTGCATTTTATTTTCCTCGCTGACTTAATTCACTTTCTAATTGACTTGTGATGTAAATTATAAAAGTTCTCTTGACAACTAATTATTTCTCTCCACCAACATCTGTTCATCTATGACTTTAGAAAATGTTGTACAACTTTTAGGTTAGGTTAGGTTTATAAGAACTATCCTACTTGAGTCTTTCTACAGGTCCGACTTGACTTGTGTGCCTGTAGTAAGTAATTCAGTAATTATATTAGCCTTGATTTGTTTACTAGAGCTCTAACTACTCCTTCATGACTGGTTACATAGGCCCTGGGATCAAGAGGCACCAGTCGCAATTGGCCCCAGTCTCAACATGCACCAATTCTAATAGGTACCAATCCCAATTAACCCCAGCCCTAATGGTTAAATTTAAGCACCTTAGATTTTATCCCGGCTAATTACTGGCCCTATTAGGTCTAGGTCCCATTAGAACAACTAGGGCCAATTAAGACTCTGGTCCATTAGAACTTGAGCTCAATTCACCTGCAGTCCTCCTCATTACCTCTTGGACTATTCTCAAGTACGACTCCATTTGCTAACACTTTACGTATATTAACTAAATCACCCTTGAGGACAAGTGATGGGGAAATCGATGAGTATGAATCATTAATACTCCTCTGGGTATTAATGACGCCTTGAGCTTGATGACAGTAATCAGTGAGAGTAATATTTTACCCATCAGAGTACAATCAGCTGAACCGTGTTGTATGATTTCTTTTGTTTGAGTACTCGATTTTTAAAGACGATTCAATTTATTTAAAGATTAATTATGAAGGCGTTGAATAATTTGGGTTTGAATTATTTAGGAAATTATATTAAATGGGTTCAAATTTGTACCTAGAGGGTTAGTGAATTGTATTGGTAGGTTCTAGTAAAACGCACTCAAGTGGATGGAGAATCGTACTCAGTCATATAAAAAAAATAATGTGTTAAAATTGAAGGCTTATAAAAACGTACTCCAAGAATTATAAAACTAGATATACAAAGCCTACCTACAGTATCGTCCACAATCTTAATCCAGTAGTCTAAATATAGTACTCAAATATATAAAAAAATGCAAAAACAGTTAAGTAATCTAACTCAGAATTGTTCATCTCTCCGAGTACTATTTCTAACCCTTTGAGTACAACAATTATAAAACCATGTATTCTCAGTACCACTAAATTCACTGACTGTACAATTTGGAAGTTATAAATAACGCTTAAAGCCAACACTAACAATTTTTTTTCGGTGAACTGCTGCGCCCTTGAAGCGTTTTATAAGGTTTAAGTACTGCCGAGTGGCTACAGTGCTCGCCTCCCGTCCTAAGGGTCGATGAATCGATCCCAGAACCCTCCCCAACCACCCAGCTCTAAATGGGTACCTAACTTTACATTTGGGAAAGTGAAGGCGGGAGAGTTCAGTGCCAGCCACGGTGCCTCCTTGAATACCACAGGCTTAGTTTAGAGTGTGTTGTATGCACAATGTCCCTAGAAAGCAGTCATGATTATAAGAACCAATTTCGTCTTTCACTGCTTTTGAAGGCTATTGACTTAAGGGGAGGGGGGGGTGAGAGGCGTGGCCTAGAATGGCGGACAGGTGTAACGCTTGTCATTAATTAATAAAGAGCTTGTAAGCTGGTAAGATTAATTCGTCGAGGAATACGTCTCCTTTGTGAGTCAGCTTATTCACAACTTGATAACTCGGTTAAGCGCGATGTTTCCAGAAGTTGCTAACCATGTTAACAAGTTTAGCAAAGACGGTGACTATCGTGAGTGACTTTGGCTCCTCCTCGATAACAAAAGTCAACTTGTTATCTCAGCGTTCACGTAGAGCGGGGAATCATTAGTTTAGGCACAGCGGGTGTTTCGCATAGTGTATGTGTCTTAATATAGGCATAGTTTATGTGAGTATATGTTTGTTAGCATAGCATGTGTGTCTCAGTGTTGACATGCCGAGTATATCTCAGTTTTGGCATAGCGTGTGTAGTGCATTCCAGAGGCAGGCGAAGATTTACATCCTCAACTGACTGGGTTTAGTGTGTATTCCAGTACAACAACGAGCGTTGCCCAGCGTGCTTGTTCAGTTTACCTTCATCGCTCTTTAATACGTGGGAACAACACAAGAGGCGGTTTTCTGTACAGTCTTACAACACCAGTGACGATCAATCCTGTGTCGTCCAGGGCAGAGTTGGATCCTGACATCAATTATACAGACATTCCACTCCACCAATTCTATTTATCTCATTCCACTCTTAGGTAAGGTGGATCAAAGGGTATAGAAACCTAGAAGGGGGAAATAACATTGGTGGAAAGCTAGAGTGGAAACCGACAGGAAAATACCTCCCCCTCCCCACAAAAATATTTAACACACGGGTAGAAAAATCAACACACATTGTATATATCCTGACTTTACACATGTAGTATACCAAGTGAATCTATAACACCCACGGAGATTCACAACACTTCAAACTAAACTATCTTACAAAACCTAACGTGTCCTTAATTAGATCAGGTTGGGTATAGTGATTCTATTTCATCAGGTGAGGGTTGGGAAGCCTTGTGTTCTCCCGTTAAAGGACTAGCTTGTTACCTATGCCTCTAAACCTTTTTTAAAACACAATTATGATTAGATTAGGTTAGGTTAGGTTAGGATAGGATAGGTTAAGTTAGATTGGGTGAAGTATGGTTAATCCGTGAATTAAAACAAAATTTTTTATCTTCGTTTCGTTAATCTGACAATTTATTTTCGTGGGAGTATCAACAGCAAGAAGCACCAGGGTTGTATGCAGAGATGGGGGCCACAAGCATAATGAATTAACGAGCTTCAAACACTAAACAACCTTGAATGACAAACCACAAACGACACAATCTCTTCCCCTGATAACACTAATTACTAAAAAAAAATATACCAGATTAAACTCTTCTTATACACAGGAAGAGCCAAGAGTGTTTAAAGGAAGTTAGTTTGATTTTTTATAATATCAGTAAAATCGATTCTAACATTACAAAGTTGTTTATCCGTCAAAGACTTTTTATGCATTTTATAATTTTATATTTATTCCCCGATATCCTGAGTATGTCCATTCGTGTGTTCGGTTCCGTGTATGATCATGTGTTATTGTGTTCGTGTGTCGTCCGTAGGTTCGTGTGTTCATCTTTCTAGGAAGGAAGTTTAACCCTGACAGCTTGAATAAAGGACCCTGGCCAAACTCTGTACCTGACATGACCCAACCTAACCTAAACACAATTTAAACTAAACTGAACAGGACTAAACCATGCTGCTATCTATCTAAATTTTGTCAAGCTCAAATAATCCTTGTCACCACTGTCATACACCCACCAACCCACAGTCATACACCCACAACCCACAGTCATACACCCACCAACCCACAGTCATACACCCACCAACCCACAGTCATACACCCATCAACCCACAGTCATACACCCATCAACCCACAGTCATACACCCACCAACCCACAGTCATACACCCATCAACCCACAGTCATACATCCATCAACCCACAGTCATACACCCATCAACCCACAGTCATACACCCACCAACCCACAGTCATACACCCACCAACCCACAGTCATACACCCATCAACCCACAGTCATACACCCACCAACCCACAGTCATACAACCACCAACCCACAGTCATACACCCACGGTAACACGTTGCAGTTACAGTCCAAACTCCCTGTACACTTGAGGGCGGTTGACAACATGTGAACGCTGCTTGCATTATAAAGTGTCAGAATAAAAAACTAAAAAAAAACTCCGATACTAAGAAAAAACTGAGTAAATTAATGTTAAAATATCAATCTACCTTACCTACATCACCTCCTTAAGTAGATGGTATATTATCCAGCATGTCCAGGGAATATTGTCTAAAATAATACAGTATAATTGGTTATTTTACTTCAATTATGACCTTGTGTGATAATAGGACATAGTACCATAATAAACCTTTTCTCAAACTGTTAAATAACTCAACAAAAATAATAATAATCCATTCTAAACAACGGATTATCAGACGTAGATGTCATAATTCAGCTCATCATTATTATCCATACACTCTCGTGTATAAATTCCACCGTCAAAATTTGTATTGTCGGAAGAAGTTTTACTGTCTGAATGTCTGTCTAATTCTACAAAAACTCTCCGTTAGTATCCGTCTATTTCCTCTGTTACCTCATCACTTAAGAGTATTACAAAATGTTACCACTTACTGTAACACCTGATGTGCATACTCATATTTATAATCCTGTGTATTTTGTAACTGAAAGAAAATACAGGTACAGGAATATTTAGTTACTCTTGCGGTATACAAAATCATACATCTATCTATCTATCTACTGTATCTATCAGTTGACCTCTGACCCAGCTTGGAGAAGGTCGTGCCCGAAAGTGCTCCCGTTAGAAACCAAGGAAAATGGCCGCCTTGGATCGTTGTGTCGTGGGGGAAGAGGAGGGGAGTGTGGGGAAAGACGACCTCCTTGCCACTCTGTTAAGGCAGCTGGGGCAGTTGAGGAGTGAGGTTGACACTCTAAAGGGGGAAAATGAAGCCCTCAGGACGGAACTCCTTCAGGTAGGTGTCCTGCCTAGCAGGACACCTGCGAAGGAGGAGCAGGCGTGGAGAGTGGTTGTCTCCAAGGGGACTAGGGTCAGGCTCAGGAAAGCTGACCAGGGTGTGGAGTGTAGTAACCCTTACCAGGTGCTGCAGGAAGCTGGCGAGGAAGAGAAGAGGCAGGACGGTATGGATCAAGGAGAGGAAAGGGCAGTTGTACAAACCCTGCCCACAGGTAAGGTCGTGGTAGTTGGGGACAGCCAGGTGAGGTTTGTAGATAGGGCTTTTTGTGCGAGAGATAGGAAACGTAGGACTAGGGTGTGTTTTCCTGGGGCTGGGATAGGGCATGTAGCCGAGAGGTTAGACAGGGTTTTGTCAGGGGAGGGTACCAATCCAGTAGTGTGTCTTAGTGTGGGAGGAAACGACATAGGTAAGGTTAGGAGTGAGGAACTTTTCAAGAGGTATAGGGAGGCGCTGGGGAAGATTAGAGATAGGGGAGGGATCCCGATAGTATGTGGTGTCTTGCCTAGAAGAGGGGTTGGTCGTGAATGGCTGTCCAGGGCAATTGCTATAAATTGCCGACTGGAAAAACATTGTGCAAACAATGGTTGGGCATTCATTGATAACTGGCAACGATTCTATGGCAACGACTACCTGTACTGTCGCGACGGAGCACACTTGTCTCGTGAGGGGGTAAAGACGTTGTCTGCATCCCTGGAGCGTGAAATTGTCACTCCGAAGGGGGGGCTTTCGCCAGTAAAGAGGGGTCGGGGAAAGTGGGAGTCAAAAAATAAGCAGGTCCTGGGAAGTAAAATTAGTTGCTCAGGACAAGGGGTAAAACAGGACCAGGGAAGGGTAGGTTTAAATGTATACTATACAAACAGTAGGAGCGTTAGAAATAAAATAGACTTGCTGAGAGCGGTTGTATATACCGAGAATGTAGACGTCATAGCTATCACCGAAACTTGGATGAATCTGACGAGCAAAATTTTTTTATCAGAGTACCACATAGAAGGGTACAACCTTTTTCACAAGGACAGGGAAGGTAGGAAGGGGGGAGGGGTCGCACTCTTCGTCAAGGATACATTAAAATGTTGTATTCATAATTCAATAAAGGGTGAAATAGGAACCGAGTCTGTGTGGGTAGAAATCACGGAAGGAAGAGAAAAACTAATTATGGGAGTGATTTACCGGCCCCCAAGTCTTGGCAAAGAAGCAGCTCAGCCCATATGGCAGGAAATGAGTAGGGCAGCAAAATACAACAACCTATGCATTATGGGGGATTTCAACTTCAGAAATATTGACTGGGACAACATTGTAGGCGACTATGAATCTGAAGACTTCCTAGACACAGTACAGGACAATTTTTTGAAACAACTAATTACAGAACCTACTAGAGGTGACAATATATTAGACCTAGAATTAACAAATAAAGAAAATATTATCAGAGATATCACAGTAGGGGAAGAACTAGGTAACAGTGATCACAGAGAAATCAGGTTCACCCTAAATTGGGAAACGAAAAACAATGACAATATGGTCAGAGTCCCAAACTTTCGGTTGGCGGATTATCAGGGGTTAAGAAGGTACCTAGGTGAGGTCACCTGGGAACAGTCACGTCAGTTCCCAGTAGGAAGGGGTGAGGTCATAGATGACACAACAATTGATCATGACTATAATATATTCACTAGTATACTACATAAAGCACAAGAACAAAATATACCATACAGAAAAATTAGGTCAAATAAGAATGAGCCAAGGTGGATGACCAGAAAACTTAAACATGACATAGGAATAAAGAAAGGAATATATAAGAAATTAAAGGGAGGGGAGGAGCAGCTCAGAAACAGGTATAATGAACTATCTAGGAATGTTAAGAAAAATGTAAGGAAAGCAAAGAGAGACTATGAAATCAAAATAGCAAGAGAATCCAAGGCGAATCCCAAGGGATTTTTCCAGGTATATAGGACAAAGATCAAGGACAAAGTTGGGCCTTTAAAGTCAGGGAGGGGAGAATTGATAAATGGCAGTGAAGAAATAAGCAAAGCATTGAACAGCTACTTCTTATCAGTTTTCACAAAAGAAATTTGAGATGAAATTCCAGAGGTGGAACTGATATTTAAGGGAAAGGAAGAAGAGAAATTAAAGAATATCACTATCAGAAAAGAGGATGTTCTTAAGAAGATAAATAAACTAAAGAAAACAAAATCCCCAGGGCAGGATGAAATTTTCCCTCGAGTCTTGAAAGAGTGTAGGGAACAGATTAGCGGACCCCTCGTAAACTTATTTACAAAATCATTAGACACTGGAGTTGTGCCAGACTTGTGGAAACAGGCAAATGTAGTACCCATATTCAAAAAGGGAGACAGAGCATCAGCGTCAAATTACCGGCCGATCAGTTTGACGTCAGTAGTGGGGAAATTTCTTGAATCAATTATAGCAGATAGCATCCGATCGCATCTAGAGAAAAGCAAATTAATCTACGACTCTCAACATGGGTTTACAAAGGGAAAATCTTGTCTAACAAATCTGCTAACGTTTTTTAGGAAAGTCTTCGAGGTAGTAGATAATGACGAAAATTACGATGTTATTTATTTAGACTTTAGCAAAGCATTTGACAAAGTACCGCATCAGAGGCTTCTAAGAAAAATTAAGGCTCATGGTATCGAGGGGAAAGTTTTAAATTGGATAAAATCATGGCTCACCGATAGAACGCAGAGGGTCAGCGTAGATGGTGTTAAATCTGAGTGGGGCCATGTAACCAGTGGGGTTCCCCAGGGGTCAGTACTAGGGCCACTCTTGTTCATAATCTACATGAACAATTTAGATACTAGGATCAGCAGTGACATAAGCAAGTTTGCGGATGACACCAAAATAGGGCGGCAAATTAATTCAGGGCAGGATGCAAATGCACTACAGGAGGATTTATCCCTCCTCCTAGTCACAGGCCTGGCATTTGACATTATTAGGGACCTGCCACACTTTGCCATAAACAGATAAAATGTACCGGGAACTTTCCCCCCACACACTCATCATTCTCTCACTTTATGTAACTTGACAGAACCTATGACCCTTCAGGCTTTTACGCCCTTAATGTACGAGTCATAAAGGCAAGTATGAACTTTTCATACTTCCCTGTTGGGCGCTGTAAACGCTTCTGCGCTTCACCTTGCACAGGATGTAAGGGGGTGCCCAATAAACTAGCCCCCTCGGGGGCAAATCTGAAATCTACAGGAGGATCTAAATAAACTGCAGGGGTGGTCTGAAAAATGGCAAATGAAATTCAACACCAGCAAGTGCAGCGTATTTAATATTGGAAGAACAAATACTTATAATGTATACAGCCTTAACAACATCAACCTAGAGAAGTCGACTTGTGAAAGAGACCTAGGGGTACTTGTAAGCCCGGACCTACGGCCTAGAAAACAGTGCGTTAATGTTCGAAATAAGGCAAACAGAGTATTGGGTTTTATATCTAGAAGTATAAGTAACAAGAGTGCAGAGGTCTTATTGCAACTATATCTTGCGCTAGTCAGGCCGCACCTCGATTATGCGGTTCAGTTCTGGTGCCCCTATTATAGAATGGATATAAATTCACTAGAGTCGGTGCAGCGAAGAATGACAAAAATGATTCCGGGACTTAGAAACCTTCCATATCAGGATAGGTTAAAGAAACTTAACTTGCATTCCCTAGAAAGACGAAGAGTGCGGGGAGATATGATAGAAGTATTTAAGTGGGTGAAAGGAATCAATAAAGGGGATATAGATAAGGTTCTTATAATATCCGAGCAGGATAGGACTCGGAGCAACGGATTCAAGTTGGATAAGTTTAGGTTTAGGAGGGAGATAGGAAGAAACTGGTTCACAAATAGGGTGGTGGACGAGTGGAACAAGCTTAGCAACTTTGTAGTAAGTGCGGAACTCTGGAAAGTTTCAAAAGGAGGCTAGATAGATTCATGGATGATAGAGAGTGGTAGTAACTCTCGACAGGAGCTGCCATGCACAGGCCAACCGGCCTATTGCAGACTCCTTATTTTCTTATGTTCTTATGTTCTTATCTATCTATCTATCTATCTATCTACTGTATTTATCTATTTATATCTATTTTATTAACTCACCTGTACCATTAATCATCAGTTTATTTATCTTAATCTTCTTCCCATTTTGATTTATTCCTCTTAACTATGTATGTATCTACACCCACAAACAAACCTACTATCCACGCCCTACACCCACAAACAAACCTACTATCCACGCCCTACACCCACAAACAAACCTACTATCCACGCCCTACACCCACAAACAAACCTACTATCCACGCCCCACACCCACAAACAAACCTACTATCCACGCCCTACACCCACAAACAAACCTACTATCCACGCCCCACACCCACAAACAAACCTACTATCCACGCCCTACACCCACAAAACAAACCTACTATCCATGCCCTACACCCACAAACAAACCTACTATCCACAAACAAACCTACTATCCACGCCCCACACCCACAAACAAACCTACTATCCACGCCTACACCCACAAACATACCTACTATCCACTCCCTACACCCACAAACATACCTACTATCCACGCCCTACACCCACAAACAAACCTACAATCCACGCCCTACACCCACAAACATACCTACTATCCACTCCCTACACCCACAAACAAACCTACTATCCTACACCTAGAAACAAACCTACTATCCACTCCTACGTCACAAAACAAACCTACTATCCACGCCCTACACCCACAAACAAACCTACTATCCATGCCCTACACCCACAAACAAACCTACTATCCACGCCCTACACCCACAAACAAACCTACTATCCGCGCCCTACACCCACAAACAAACCTACTATCCACGTTCTACACCCACAATCACACACTACCCACCACCTACACCCACAATAGAGTAAAGGAGGAATACAGAGTGTACTTACTCAGGGTAGCCATACCACTCTGGGTGGTTGATCCTTAGTGCAGCAGGAAAGAGAAAAATTATAAGTGGGTCATTCTATTCCTCGTGTGATGGATGGAAGGATGGATGGATGGATGGATGGATGAATGGATGGATGGGAGACTGAATGGGAGGATAGATGGGTAGATGGGTGACTGAATGGGATGAGAGATGGGTAGGTGGGTGAATCGGTGGATGGATAAACAGCTAACTGGATGAATGGACATATGGACTTAGATGGCATATTTGGATGTAAAACCCTACGATATGAAGAACATTTTGGACGTATAAGCCCATGACAATTAACACCATTTTGGACTTACATCACAGGAAACAGGTAAAAACATTTCTGTGATCGTTCTTCAATAATTCCACGCCAACCTTACCTGCATTTATCTCGATTTCGGTATAAAATTTGGAGTGTTAATTTCCATCGGAATCAATCAATCCAATCAATCTCTCTCTCTCTCTCTCTCTCTCTCTCTCTCAAGATGGAAATTTCATGACGTAAAATCCGATGAAAACTCGACCCTGTTTATACGTGTTGCTTCGAGGTTTTGTTTCACGTTAACCTCATGTTTCGTTTCGATAAATGACACATATCACAGGAGGTGAACTACAAACTGAACTTTGACCTGACACCAACGACCGACCGACGGAAGATGGGGCTTCGGGTTTAGTCGTATCCCATTTGAGAGTTTTATGAATGTGAAGCCCCGAATTAGTCAACAAACCCTATAGCTCAATTTGGATTCGAACTTGTGCATCTTGTTCTTGAATCAGAACCTTATCTCACACATATATAGGGGTTAGGTTAGGTTGGGTTGGGTTAGGTTGGGTTAGGTTGGCTTGGGTTAGGTTAGATTGGGATAGGTTAGGTGAGCCGTGTCCATCACAACCAGACAATTATCCCCGTCCACCAGATCTTCCCTTTAACAAATCCTCAACACCAAAAGACAAATTCGCCTCCATGTGTTAAAATCTTGCTACACTACATTACCGTCACCACTATACCAAACCTGTGTAATATTTGCATACTAATACACTATTATTTAAGGCATCACCAAATCCATCAATAAACAGTACATCTTCCTTTACATGATTAGAAAGAAAACAAGAAAACTAATACTGAGAATCTCAAATTCATTCACTAACATTACGAAAAATTACAAGTTAGAAGTCAAGCAAGATATGTACTGTACACTGTAATATTGATGTTATTTTGTTCACCATCATTGTGTCTAAAGTTAATCACTGTGAAGTATATCCTCGGACTTGGGAACAAATCATCATGTGTACTTTTAAGTATTAAGGTCTTGATCCATTTCCTTGATGTCTACCGTTTGTAACAGGTAACACCACCACAATTGTTTTAACCAAGACGAAAACGGACGAAAAAAAGCTTCTACAAATATCAAGTATTAATTTTCTCTCTTTACAGGATCTAACACTCTTGGAAATGTGTTTAAATTAATCTGATTTGTTTTCATTTATTGTCGATCCTTTATAAGAGGACTCGTGGATCCCCCGAGCCTAGCCGGCCATTTTGTTTACATTTTTCGGTCGCTCTAAAATACCATTAAAACAATATTGAGTATAAACGTTTGGCTCAACTGATGATCTCAAACATGTCCCAACATTTTTTTGCCTCAACCCCACATTCTGTAACTCATTTAGGTAGATGTCCCTCACTACACATACTGCTAGACTATGTGTAATATTTTTTAGCTAATGTGTTATCAAGATATTGCACATTATATAAGTTCATGTGTGGTCGTATTATATCAAGCGGAGAATTTTAAAGAGCTATTACACCACTGTATCATTAGTTGTCGCCAGGTGAAGGAATATTTAGGTAGATTATATTTTATTTACTGTAATTAAAGTTTCAATACCTAAAAGACGTTCCACTATAAGGAGTCTTTCAACCTCAGGTAAGGTCTTAAGACTTTTCTACTCTAGGTCTTACACCCTGGAGTAGCTGTATCGTCCCACATGAGTAGTACTCCAAAAGACACAAGTTACACCTTGATGTAATACTTCATTTACTGCCAAACTTTATAGAGAAATATTTTTTCACAAAGAATTTCAAGTTACAATTTCACATAATAAGTCACATTACAAACGTTCCTTCGGCTTACAGTTAAACTTTGCAATGTCAAGATATTTTTTTCACTGCAGAGGAAAGTATCCGTCATCATCATCATCACCACACACACACACACACTTGCCTTGCTAAAGACAAACTCCTGTAGCCAGATTCTCAAAGGATTTTATAAATTAAATTCTTCCCTAAAATTAAACAGACAATACATCTATTTGAGGTAGTTTACAAGTTCCCAAGAATGCAGTGATGGGTAGGGAAACACCGTGTAACACTGAAATCCGTTTATTATGGATGAGAGAAATACAAGTGGTGACTCGCGTGTGCCATGCACGGCTCACACAGTCAGACTGAGGCTGCCTTGTCATATGGCAGCCTCGGGGCAATGTTGCCACATAACGTGCAGTGTTGCCACGTGATGATATATATAAATGCTACTCGGCACAGTAGCTTATATACAGGGTTGCTACTCGGAACAGTAGCTTATATACAGGGTTGCTACTCGGAACAGTAGCTTATATACAGGGTTGCTACTCGGCACAGTAGCTTATATACAGGGTTGCTACTCGGCACAGTAGCTTATATACGGGGTTGCTACTACGGCACGGTAAGCTTATATACGGTTGCTACTCGGCAAAGTAGCTTATATACAGGGTGCTACTGCGGCTGGTAGCTTATATACAAGGTTGCTACTCGGCACAGTAGCTTAGATACATAACCTACATCTCCCTCCCCCCCCTCACGCTCATAGGCTTTGTCTTGAGCGGACTTCTTAGTCCTAAGTCACTCCGAGCGTCGAGGTGCACTGTGGGGCGGATCGTCGTGAGGTGTAGAGGACTCGTCCTCGGTCATGGGGCCAGCAGCAGGGGCTGGGACTGGCCGGAGGAAGCGGCGGTTCCTCCACCAAACGCGGCCGCTCGGCATCCTGACCTTGTAGTCCCGCGACCGGCCGACTCCCATCACTATGCCCACCTTGTCCCAATGTGTCGTCGTCGGGTCCTGGACGCGGACAAGGGCACCAATCTCCAGCGGCTGAAGAGGGCGGGCACGGTCGTCATACCAAGCCTTGGCGTCCTGGGCACGTGTAGCGGCGCGGCGGTCGCAGCTCTCGGCTCTGGTCTGCCACTCCTTTGCAAAGGCCTTGGCGTGTGCAGGAACGCATGAGCGGAGAGGGTGACCATACAGGATCTGGGCAGGGGAGTGTCCTGTGTGGGTGGGAGTATTACGTAACTCCAGGAGTCCTTTGTCAAACGCCTCACAGTCTATGTTGCCTGAAGGGGTCACCTTGAGGATGAGGTGCTTGACTATCTTGACCGCAGCCTCAGCGTGGCCGTTTGACTGTGGGTAGTGGGGTGTTGACACGATGTGTCGGACTCCCCAACGCTCCAGGAATCCTGTGAAGTCCCGGCTGGTGAACTGTGGCCCACCATCCGTGCGCAGACGTACGGGGACGCCCAGGTCACGAAAGAGGTGCCGGAAGTGGCGAATGGTGGCCGAGGACGTCGTGTCCGAGCCACAGATTACCACCACAGGCCAGCCAGAGAGTCGGTCGGCGACAACTAGGAAATGTTTCCCAGCTGTGCTGAAGAAATCAGCCGACACGGACTCGAAGGGCCTGGTGGGTTCGTCGTCGCACAAGAGGGGCTCCTGCTGTTGGCTGGGCTGCATGGTCTGGCACGGCTCACAGGCACGGACCGTATTGACGATATCCGCGTCAATGCCGGGCCAGTACACAGCCTCTGTTCCATGATGGCTGTCGTGTAAGCGGGCCAGAACGCGACGACGGAGAGCTGCAGGGACAACCACATGAGCACCGTACAGGACGAGGTCCCCATCTGCATAGAGGTCCTCACGTATCTTCCAATACGGGCGTAGGGCGTTGTGGAGGTCAAAACGGTCGCGAGGGAACCCAGTCCTCACACTCTCCAAGAGTTGAGTGTAGCAGAGGTCGTCGCGTGCCGCGGTCCGTAGTTCCTCAAGGGCCAGATCGTTGTCGGGTGGCGACACTGAGGCCTGGGTGCTGGCAAGGGACTGTACGACCTGCAAAGTGACGATGTTGCTGACGGAGAAACCGGCATCGGTGCTGAGCATCTCGTCTTCAGGTGTCGGGCGGCTGACTGGGGAGCGGGAGAGGGCATCCGGGATGCACAACTCCTTACCTGCGCGCCAAGCCGCGGTGAAGACGAAGACCAAAATCTTCTCCTTCAGGCGCTGGAGGCGAGGATTCTCGATGGCGTCCAGCGAATAGTGGTTAGGAATGGGGACCAAGGGCCTGTGGTCTGTGATGAGGTCGAAGTGCTGTAGGCCAATCAAGTAAAACATGCACTTCGATAAGGCCCATACCACTGCCAGCAGCTCCAGCTCGATGGTAGCGTAGCGAGACTCAGCATCGGTGAGGAAGCGAGAGCCACACTGTACGAGCTGGTACTTTCCTTCACCGAGATCCTGGAGAAGGGCGTAACCAACCCCGTACAGGCGCGAGGCGTCTGTCTGGAGGACCGTGGGGAGCGCTGGGTCGATAGTAGCGAGGATAGGTGGACTTGACAGGGCCTCCTTCACCTTATGAAAGTCGAGGTCGTGGTCAGGAATCCACGTGAAAGTCCTCTTGGGGCTCATCAGGGGGCGGAGAGGCCCGGCAGCAGCGGAGACGTCAGGAAAAAATTCTGCCAGCTGGTTCACCAGGCCCATGAAAGACCTGAGATTCGTAAGGTTGGCAGGTTTGGCAAAGTCTGCTATGGCGCGAACTTTCTCCGGGTCCGCAGCAATGCCATCCCTTGAGAGTCGGTAGCCGCAGAAAGACACTGCAGGTGCGGCCAAGACGAACTTCTTGGCACTTAGAGTGATGCCGTGCGTCCTACACCTGGTCAGTACCTCGTCGATGCGGCGAAGATGCGTCAGGTAGTCCTCATCATAGAGGAGGACGTCATCCACTACCTTCACGCAGTTGGTCACGCCTTGAAGTGCCGTGTCACCACAGAGACAGAAGGCGTCCCCTGTAGCAGCAAATCCCGTAGGGCCACGGCAGTAGCGGAAGCGTCTGTAAGGCGTGATGAAAGTGGTCAGTGGCTGATCTTCCTTCTTCAGTGGGATCTGCCAGTAACCACAGAGGGCGTCCATTGTCGAAAAGTGACGTACCTTCGGGTCCACACTCCGTATAGCTGCAAAAGGTGTGGGTGAAGGGTGGGCGGGACGGGACACCTGGCTGTTAAGCTTAGACAAGTCGGTAATAATCCGCACTCCACCGTTAGTCTTAGCCACAGCGACTAGAGGGTGGCACCAAGGGGACGGGTCGTCACCAACGGGTACGATGACACCCTGGGCCACCATGGAATCCAGTTCCTTCTTGACTGAATCCTTGAAGGCGAGAGGGATCAACCGGGGAGTGTGTATGGCAAACGGCTACGCATCTTCCCGCAGGTGTATCCTCATAGGCGGACCCACCATAGCCTTCAGTGGCGCGGTCCGTAGGGCCTCCTTCGTCACCAGCACATCCAAGTACTCCTTCAGGAAGTAGGCCCTTGCGGAGGAAGGAGACGTCTCGCTTTGAAGAGGAAGCAGCCGTGACTTTGGTGGAGGCGGGGCGGGAGTGGACGCGGGTTCTGGGCAGCTCTGTGCGGCAGCACCAGGCGCATCACTCGTTGACTCACACACCCTGCTGGCGGTGTGCCGAGCAGCTGGGATCTGCTGAGGAAAGTCTCTGGGCACCACGCCTAACTCCTTGCAGTGCTCCCACGACAACAAGGGTGTAGCGAGAGTAGGCAGCACGTCGATCCATCCGTGACACGACCTGTCGCCGTAGGTGATCTCCGCTTGAAAGGAGCTCACAGCATCCGGCATCTGGGAACCGTCCGCATTGTAGTACTGCAGCTGCGGCGGTGGTCCCAGGTCGCGTTTGGTGAGGCCCAGTTTCTGGAGGTGCTTCAGGCCTATCACCATAGTATCAGCGCCGGTGTCCGGTATCACCTCGATGTGACCCGACACATCACCGTGAGTGATGGCGACGCGGATGGTAGGGGAAGGGGTAGCCCTGGGGCGTGTGGTCGATTCCACCCTCCTGATGTGACTCAGCTGCTGCTTGGGGCTGCGTGGGCCATCTGAAGGGGGCTGCGTGCGAACCACCCCAAGGGAAGTGAGCTGCTTTCCTCCTCATCTCGGGCTTTTGGGCTTGGGTTGGCGGCAGCACTTGTCGTATTTTCCATAGCGACCGCAAGCCTGACACTAGTGGCCTCGTGCAGGGCACCTATCTGTGTTAGACCAGTGGCCCTTACGGTCACATTCACGACACAGTGCATCGGCGGCCGGGCATGTCTTGGGGCCATGCTGCTTTCCACAGCTGCCACAGGAAGCACTAGGCGGAGGCGTGGAAGAACGTGCGGCAGCCTTCACGTTGTTGGCCGCCTTCTTACCCTTCTTGTACTGTGAGATAGCTCTCAGCAGGTGGGGCCCATAAGGCAGAGGTGGCGGACTTGGTGGCCTCATATGACCGACATTCAGTCACTACCACCTGGAGTGTGGAGGAAGCGTCCAGGGGGATGAGTCGCTGCACCAACTCTTCTTGCCTGACACCTGTCAAGATCCCGTGCTTGATCCAGGCTTCCTCACATTCCCGGCTGTGCGCCTTGCAGACGTCGATCTCCTCCGACAAAGTCTTCAAACGTACAAAAACGTCGTCAAAGGATTCATTCTCCGCGTCCTCGCAGCTGGTGAAGGCGCGGCGACGCAAAGTCTCGTTATTCCGACCCTTAACGTGCTCCTGCAAAAGGTCGAGCACATCCGTCACTGAAGACGTAGAATCGGGAGGCACTTGCAACGTGTGCTCCAAAACTCTCTGGGTCTCCAGCGACAAACACATCCGCAGTTGGATGAGCTGTTTGTTTGGAGGCATGCTATTAAGGTCCACCATCGTGGAGTAATCTGTCCACCGCCGCCTCCACTCACAAAAAGCTGAAACGTGACGTCTGGTGAGAGGGCGGGTGGGGGTTGAACAGATGCCTTGGGAGCTGTTGGAGCAGCAAGAGTGCCTGGACGACGCTGGTGTGGTGGAGGAGGGAGGGTACTGGCGTCTTGGTGCACGATACCTGCGAGTGAGGGAGGGTGGGTTAGCGCCAGGGTCGCCAATATCGCATCAAAGCACGCCTTTTCCTCCTCTCTTCGTATCTCCTCCCTCTGAAATTCCATCTCTCTGCGTCTCTCGTCCCTGTCGTCCATCCACCTCAGAATTGTGGCAATGTCCGTCGCTGGAGGTGGAGGATGAGAGGCGGTGGGCATAGAAGTTGGGGAGTCGTGTCTCCCATCTTGACGTTGTCCCTTCTTACCGCCCATCTTAGTATGCTTGAACTGCGCTGTTTAGTATATAAAGTGGCGCCTCATCAGCTCGAACCATATATATATGACATAAACAGCGCATAAATAACGCATAGAGTCCACTGTTCTGTCCGTAAGTGCGCGAGTGCGTGTGTGTGTGTGTGTCTGAGAGAGCAGATCGTGGTGGCCTTAATGCTGGTGGCTGGAGCCGCCGCAGAGGCAAGAACGTCAGTGTCTCCCCGGATGTCACACGAGAAGGGTGTATGCCTGCGTGCTCCGTGGGTACCACAAAAAACAGGCCAATGCTCAACTCTCAGCTCTAGACACACTAATACACTGACACTAACATTGCCACCGTCACTAAAACGCACTGTGACGGCGCAACACTGCACGTCGCGGCAAAACACAACGCAACACAACACAACACACTAAGAGTCGACGCGCACATTGCTTACAGTCGCACATCGCCGGCAGTCGGCATTGTTTCTGCACTTGTAAGTCCACAAATCCTACTCACTGTGACATGAAGGTTCCAAGTGTTCCCTGAAGAAGGCAGTGATGGGTAGGGAAACACCGGGTAACACTGAAGTCCATTT
>NW_024744566.1:0-9039 GCF_018991925.1 Homarus americanus
TTACAAGTGGAGAGTCTTACAAGTGGATGGTCTTACAGGTGGAGGGTCTTACAAGTGGATGGTCTTACAGGTGGAGGGTCTTACAGGTGGAGGGTCTTACAAGTGGATGGTCTTACAGGTGGAGGGTCTTACAAGTGGATGGTCTTACAGGTGGAGGATTTTAATAAGGATAAATACAGCAAGTCTTACAGTTGAATCAGCCAAGTCGAGGAAAACTCTTAAGAGTCATGTAACTTCTACCTGATGTTACCTGTAATCAAGCTAAGGTATATGTAAAAAGAATATTATCTCGTTACTATCCATTCCTCTTCCACTATCCTGCGAGGTGGTGTATTAATAGGCACAGATACTCATGATAAAGGAATAGAGAAAGACATAAGATACTATAAAATGGGTAAGAATATGCCTACACACATGCGTAATCCTATTGTCCCAACCCAACTCAACCTATTTACCCTCAAGCTTACCTGATGCACAAAGTCATTCTTGGTATCAGGTGACATAAATACCCTATCATCGCCTAAGACACATTTGAATCGGATGGTTCCCAGTGAAGCAATTAGTTCGTGGGAAAAGTGAGTCAAAATACTTCACATCAGCTTCGTTTACGACCTCCAGCTGATATTTACTTCTGTTGTCTATATCAATCACATTTTATAATGAAAACAAAAATATGGTTAGTTACTTAAAAATGAAAATAAATCATACTTAGATACTTAGGAGTGGGGAAAAAAGATACTTAAGATACTTAAAAATGAAAACACTCTTTGATACTTAAATTAGGACAAAATAAACGGACATAAAGATTTAACTATGAGCGGTGGATATTACGACATGTACCGGCTATCAATACAGAGGCGCTATTTAGCCGTGAGGTTCTCTCAGAAACCCAACAAGACAATATGTGGTCACGTAAAAATTTCAGGTTAATTTTTAACACCATCCGTCATTTTAAACCTTGGCACCTGTAGATTAAGAAAATATATGCTGATATTTTTTCTGATGGGATAAAGGTCGTATTTGTCCAGAGAAGTAAGAGAGGAAAAAAATCACTTGAGAGGCATGACGCACAGAGTGTCTAAGGTGATAAAAGATCATATACTACCATTTGGGTTTTCAAATTAAGTTCATTACATAAAATATCAAACTCATAAAGATTACAAAAGAACAGAACACCATGAGCTCTCTACAGCTATTGTCAGCTGTCAATATGCTGATGTACAGAAGCTACACAATGTTATTGGTGACTGTAATCCCAGGAAAATGATGCTCTTATAAACTTGGTAACTGGAGCTTTAATGCCAGAAAATGCCAAATATGACAATCTATGTGCATATGAAGTTGGAAGACAAAATTATGAAAATTTTGTCAAGGAACGTATTGTTGGTCCATTGGGCATCTGGGAAAAGCTGTCCAAGGTTAATCTACTGTCGTAGAAAGCAGCAAATAAGACTTCAACCATCAAATTGTTATCACAAGTTATAGAACTTAAGCAGGACATACAGTATATGCATCACAGAAGGGCAGCACTGTACATATCAAGTCACCAGAC
This sequence comes from Homarus americanus, assembly GCF_018991925.1. NCBI lineage: Eukaryota > Metazoa > Arthropoda > Malacostraca > Decapoda > Nephropidae > Homarus > Homarus americanus. The sequence continues at coordinate 1,553 of NW_024744566.1, forward strand.
ACTGATGTGTTTGGCATATTAAAGCAGCCTCAACTTGGAGAAAATACAAGTATGATAACAGGAACTGGTGAGCGACGACACATTGGGCAGAGAGCCTTACAGGTTTCCATGCCTTCACAGGATCTGACTGCATTGGAAAGTTTGTTGGCAAAGGAAAGAAAGCATGTTGGAGCACTTTGATGAAATCTAACACAAAAGTCCAAGATGCATTCAAGATGCTGAGTAGACCAAATGCCCTCCAGCAGACATGTACAGTATATTGGTCTAGAGGAATTTGTATTTAAGCTCTACTGTCCACGAATGACTTTCACTAAACTGTCAAAACTTAGATGGCATCTCTTCAAGATAACGCAGGAAGAAGCTGGAGAACTACCAGCGACTGCAGCAACTCTAAAGTATCATATATTGAGAGGAAGGTATCAAGCTCTTCTGTGGTCTTGTGATGCAGACAGTGAAATGCTTTCACAATTAGAGCATGGCTGGAAGATTGACAATGACTGTTTCATACTAATAATATCAGACCAACCACCAGCTCCAGAAGCAATCACAGAACTTGTTAAATGTGGATGTGGCGTCAGGAAATGTGGATCATTGTCATGTTCATACAGAAAGAATAGCATGACATGCACCGAGATGTGTAACTGTCAAGCAGATGATGAGAAATGCCTAAACAAGGTGAAGGAATCTGTTGTACACAGAAGAATCTGATGACGAGGACTGAAGCAATGTCGTAAATAATAACTTGTGACTTGTATACACATGATGTATAACACTACAAACTTTTAATAAATATAAAACGGTGGTTCTAAGCATTTCAGATAATGGTAATAAGTATATGTTTAATTTCCAGTATTTGTCTTTAGCAATTAATTTTACTTACTGCAATCTCTTCTATGCCAGAGACAGGATGGCATATATGAGCAGCCATGTTTGTAACACACTTAAGATATTATAACAGCATTCATAATATATTACGTTAAATTGTAATGATATAATACTACATGTTCATAGGTTATTAGTCATGTTTTAAGTTACTTAGGAGTTAATGGTAATAAAACTTATAATAAACCGTTCAGAAAAAATTACACCACAGTTCCTTAACATAGTTTATAAGGATTATTACGATGTATGGTGTCAAAAATTAACATGAAATTTTTACGGGATTACTTAAGCTCCTACACTAAAACCTGCCGACCTAACCTAACCTTTTTTACGCACCTCCACCTACTTACCTAACCTGACATAATCTAACCAAACCTGACATAATCTTACCTAACCTGACATTATCTAACCTAACCTGATATAATCTAACCTAACCTGACATAATCTAACACAACACAGCGTAATCACTTCGCTGGCGTAATCTACTAACCTGACGCAATCTAACCTAACCTGACGCCAAATCTGCTTCAACCTGACGCTTAATCTGCCTAATAACCTGGCCTTAATCTAACCTAACACAACATAATCACGCTAACTTACAACATAATCTAGCTTCTTACAATAATCCTAACCTAACCTGACATAATCGAACCTAACCTGACATAATCGAACCTAACCTCCCCGTCTGACATAAGCTAACCTAATCAAACCTAACTTTCCCACCTACCGACCGTAACCTATCTACTTATTACCTACCTAACCTAACCTAACCCAACCTGACGTAATCTAACCTAACCTATTGAAACTTAACTTAACCACCTACCTCATCTAACACCACTTTGTAATCTCTTTGCGCTACCGCTCACAGGATGAGTATGGGGGGCACAATAAACTAGCCTCTAAGTGGCAAAATTAACAAAACTAACCTAACCTAACCCAACCTGACTTAACCTAACCTGATCTGATCTATCCAACTTAAACATCTTAGAATATATAATAAAGCCGCTAGGTTAATTTGGGCTAAATATGGTTGATTCATATTTCGTTTTGACAGAAATTCCCGGCAAAATAACGTATCTATATTGAGAACCACCGCCATGTTGGTTCCACGTTAACAAGACACGGATACACTACAGAATAACCCGCGTTCGTTTAACCTCAATTACTACAGTTTACTTTATAATCTTACTTCACAATCTTCACTATATCTCACTTCACAATCTTCACTACATCTCACTTCACAATCTTCACCACATCTCACTTCACAATCTTCACCAAATCTCACTTCACAATCTTCACCACATCTCACTTCACAATCTTCACCACATCTCACTTCACAATCTTCACTACATCTCACTTCACAATCTTCACTACATCTCACTTCACAATCTTCACTACATCTCACTTCACAATCTTCACTACATCTCACTTCACAATCTTCACTACATCTCACTTCACAATCTTCTCTACATCTCACTTCACAATCTTCACTACATCTCACTTCACAATCTTTACCACATCTTACTTCACAATCTTTACCACTTCTTACTTCACAATCTTCACTACATCTCACTTCACAATCTTCACTACATCTCACTTCATAATCTTCACCACATCTCACTTCACAATCTTCACTACATCTCATTTCACAATCTTCACTACATCTCACTTCACAATCTTCACTACATCTCACTTCACAATCTTCACTACATCTCACTTCACAATCTTCACTACATCTCACTTCACAATCTTCCTGTCTCACTTCACAATCTTCCTGTCTCACTTCCAATCTTCCTTTCCATCTCATTACAATCTTCTTCATCTCATGCAATCTTCCTGCATCTCACTTCACAATCTTCTTTGTCTCCTTAAAATCTTCCATCTCACTTCACAATGCCGCCATCTCACTTCACAATCTTTACCACATCTTACTTCACAATCTTCACTACATCTCACTTCACAATCTAAACTACATCTCACTTCACAATCTTCACTACATCTCACTTCACAATCTTCACCACATCTCACTTCACAATCTTCCTCACTCCTTCCCACCAATCTTCACATCTCATACAATCTTCTTTTCATCTCATTTCTGATACCATCTCATACAATCACCATCTCACTTCACAATCTTCCTTCTCATACAATCTTCTACATCTCATACAATCTTACCATCTCCTTACAATCTTACTTTCATCTCCATTACAATCTTTTCATCCCACTTACAATCTTCACTGCCTCACTTCACAATCTTGCTGCATCTCCCTTCACAATCTTCACTACATCTCCCTTCACAATCTTCACTACATCTCACTTCACAATCTTCACTACATCTCACTTCACAATCTTCACTACATCTCACTTCACAATCTTCACTGCATCTCACTTCACAATCTTCACTATATCTCACTTCACAATCTTCACTACATCCCACTTCACAATCTTCACTACATCTCACTTCACAATCTTCACTACATCTCACTTCACAATCTTCATCCTTAAAATCTTCCTACATCTCATACAATATTCACCATCTCTTATAATCTTCTTTTCATCTCATACAAATCTTCATCTCTTCCAATCTTCCACCATCTCATTTCCTAGTCTTACCCACATCTCACTTCCCAGTCTTCCACCATCTCCGTACAATCTGCTACATCTCCTTTGCAATCTTCGCCTGTCTCACTTCACAATCACCACTCTTTGTCTCCTTCACAATCTTCACTCATCTCCTTCAATCTTCACCATCTCATGCAATCTTCACCATGTCACTTCCTGATCTTCACTACATCTCCATCACAATCTTCCTCCTCAACCCACAATCACCTACATCTCACTTCACAATCTTCACTAACACCATCCTTCATCACTACATATAACAACATCCATCATCACTACTTATAACTCCATCCATCATCATCACTACATATAACACTATCCATCATCACTACATATAACACGATCCATCATCACTACATATAACACCATCCACCATCACTACATATAGAACCATCCATCACGACATATAACACCATTCAACATCACTACATATAACACCAACCATCATCACTACATATAATATCATCCATCATCACTACATATAACTCCATCCATCATCACTACATATAACTCCATCCATCATCACTACATATGACACCATCCAGCATCACTACATATAACACCACCCATCATCACTACATATAACATCATGCATCATCACTACATATAACACCATCCATCAACACTACATATAATACCAAACTATCATCACTACATATAATATCATCCATCATCACTACATATAACACCATTCAACATCACTACATATAACACCACCCATCATCACTACATATTGCATCATCCATCACTACATATAACTCTATCCATCATCACTACATATAACACCATCCAGCATCACTACATATAACACCATCCATCATCACTACATATAACATCATGCATCATCACTACATATAACACCATCCATCATCACTACATATAAAACCATCCTATCATCACTACATATAACATCATCCATCATCACTACATATAACACCATCCATCACTACATATAGAACCATCCTATCATCACTACATATAATATCATCCATCAACCCTACATATAACACCATCCAACATCACTACATATAACACCACCCATCATCACTACATATAACATCATCCATCATCACTACATATAACTCTATCCATCATCACTACATATAACACCATCCAGCATCACTACATATAACACCAACCATCATCACTACATATATCATCATGCATCATCACTATATATAACACCATCCATCATCACTACATATATTACCCTCCAATCATCACTACATATAACACCATCCATCATTACTACATATAACGCCATCCTTCATCACTACATATAACACCATCCATCATCACTACATATTATAACACCATCCATCATCTCTACAAACACCAGTCCTCAACACTATAGTGATAAACAGGGCATCATTTTGTTGTCAATTTCTTTAAATTCCAACCTTATTAAACCGTAATTCTTTCTGTATGGTTAAATTTTGATTTGACCTCAGTGAGAGAGCTGTTAGTGTCAGAACATCACAATGGTGTTCCGACGCATTGTTTCGAAGGTGTCTGAGGTGGAGGTGAAGGCTTGCAAGGATTTCGTTGTAGACTTCGACACCAGCTTTGTGGTGGTTGCAACAAACATCTTCCCTGGTGTGGCCCCTAAGCAGATTCGACCATTGTTTGAGGAATGTGGACAGATCGACCTATTTGTGATGCCCGCAAAAGACAACAAAAATGAACACTATGGCTTCGCATACATCCGATACTTTGACGAAGCCTCCTGTGATAAGGCTGTTGGACGATTGGATGGTGACAGCATTGGCCGCAGCCGAAAATCAACTAACAAGCTGGAAGTTAACTACTACAGTGCCCATGGTACCTTGAACAACCTTGACCGCCAAGCTGCTGAGTTCATTGTTCTATCCAATGTTGCCGACCAGCAACCCGCCTCTATCCTTAAGAAGACCAACGTACGCACTACCGTTGCCAAGTCAGTTACCTTCAATTATGACAATTTGGGCGACATCAGGGAGCGCGAAACTTCCACAGCTACTTACACTCTGTCTGTACCTCCCAACCAATGAATCTAACTCAACTGCTGCCATCGAATAAGAAAATGTCACCAATAGTTGTACCTCTGGGAACCTAGAGGGAGGCACCAACCCCTGATGAAGGCTCAGTAATATCTACCATGTTATTTAAACACTTATAACACATATAACATCATCCATCATCACTACATATAACACCATCCATCATCACTACATATAACACCATCTATCATCACTACATATAACATCATCCATCATCACTACAGATCGGTAGAGTAGTTTTCGAGATTCTCGTGCGGACACACAAGCAAACACACACACACACACACACACACACAAACAGACATACTTCTTTGTTTTATATCGATAGAAGATAGATCATCACTACATATATCACCACCCATCATCACTACATATAACATCATCCATCATCACTACATATAACACCACCCATCATCACTACATATAACATCATCCATCATCACTACATATAACATCATCCATCAGCACTACATATATCACCATCCATCATCACTACATATAACATCATCCATCATCACTACATATAACACCATCCATCATCACTACATATAACATCATCCATCATCACTACATATAACACCATCCATCATCACTACATATAATATCATCCATCATCACTCCATATAACACCATCCATCATCACTACATATAACACCATCCATCATCACTATACTGTATATAACACCATCCATCATCACTACATATAACACCATCCATCATTACTGCATAACTTTCCATCATCCTGTATAACATCGTCATCATCACTACATATGGCACCGTCCATCATCACTGCATAACATCATCCCATCATCCTCGCCTCTTATCATCCATCATCACTACCTTTCATCCATCATCACCATATAACATCATCCATCATCGCCATATATGCCATCATCATCACTCGTATATCATCCTCATCACTTCCATATGGCACCTCCATCATCACTACATATATCATCATCATCACTACATATAAACATCATCCATCATCCACTACTTCTTGCCGTCCATCGTCACTACATATAACATCATCCATCATCACTACATATAGCACCGTCATCATCACCATACTAGCATCATCCATCATCACTACATATAGCTTACCATCCATCATCACTACATATAACATCATCCATCATCACTACATATAGCACCATCCATCATCACTACATATAACATCATCCATCATCACTACATATAACACCATCCATCATCACTACATATAACACCATCCATCATCACTACATATAACACCATCCATCATCACTACATATAACACCATCCATCATCACCACATATAACACCATCCATCATCACTACACATCGGTATAGTAGTTTCCGAGATTCTCGTGCGGACACACAAACAAAAATACATACTTCTTTGTTTATATATATAGATACAAGAAACAAAAATCTTTAATTATTTATTAATTGTAAGTTTTAAGGTTTTCCTGGAACCATTGGCAGGAAATAAGGACACTTGAACCTTGAAAACTTACTGTCGTCATAATTATTTATAATAAACCTGTCGATGTTTATTTCCGGGTTAAAGTAAAAGCAAGGTTTTGTCTGGACTATTATCATAGAGACAGTTGCTGGTTGACGATACTAAAGGCCTATACAGGTGTGTGGTGCTTGTGCTTGGTGATGCTTCGTTTATGAGAGATAATCCCAGGAGTGAACTTTGTTCTGAAAGGACAAACAAAAAAAGTCATTAGTTATCGTTGTCTCGGAAGTGTTTATATGTCGGTCACTCTTGTGTTGTCGATGTGTCCACCCCACAGAGTTATTGCGTGAAGTGACACATTAGACTTCAATTAAAGATCCTCTCCTCTCCATATGGAAGCTGTTCACACCTCTTGACAGTATTTGGTCTGACATTTAGTTATAAAGGTCGTTTTTTGTCTAATTCATCTTCCTATGAAAATTAACAATTCATATCAC
>NW_024744567.1:0-13273 GCF_018991925.1 Homarus americanus
ACTGACGTCCACAGCTTCGTTAGATGTGTTTGAAGTCCTATGTTGGAAGATCTCACCATCCAATGGAAGGAGGGTCGGTTCTACCATGACATCCCGGCAGATTTCCTTCAGCATATTTGCTGTAAGGTCCCTTACTTCGTCATGCCTCATGCATATGAAGCCCCCTTTCTTGCACACCATGGCGTGATCGCCGTCATAGGAAGAGCCACACACGCATTGGGAGGCAAACCTTCTACTGGCCGACCGTACCTTAGAGCAATGGCATCTGTAAATTCTTGTTTGTTAAGACTGAAACCATTTGCCCTTATCGGTAACGTAGTTAACCAGTTCGAGGCGCCCACCTCCTGCGCTATAGCTACTTTTTTTTCAAATTTTCTGGAACCTGCAGCAATCGTTGCTGCAACTTTTCATTTTGGCAGTGCTGTCGATCTGTCGTAATGGACCTACGAATCTTATTTACTTCGCTGGTATCCACTTCCCCTGTTGCATTCTGGGCTATTATGTGGTCCGTGAGGGCTGCCGTGAGCTTAAGTGAATTTTGATGTTCAGTGGCAGCAATCTCCTCTGGATTAGTTAGTCCCATCCCTCCCAGTCTTGGTGGAAGTGCAAGAAGTGCTCTTTCTGCTGGGGTTAAGTCAGGGTATTTCACTAGTTTGGGAATGAACTTGACACTGATAGCTTCTTCCAGAGGGTGGAGGAGGGGTCCGATCTCAGGGATGGTACGCATCAGGTAGTTCCAGCGATGCTTGACTCCATGAGTGAATGCTGCAAAGGCCGCATGTGGCTCTGTGTTAGCAATCTCAGACAGAGCTTGGATTTCACTAACCCACTCATTCACCTTTCCCGCCACGTACTCGGTCTTGAAGTCCGTAGTGCCAATTACTGCGCCTAGATGTCTTTGGCCGTCCTTAGTTATTTTGACCTCACTTCCGCCAAAAACCTCCAATGCCCGTTCATAATGTTCTGGCTTCACGATGAGGAAGAACTTGCTGGCGTTTGGGTGGTACCCTATTTGTGGACCTCGCGATGTTACCAAGTCCCACCACTTTTTGATGCACTCCACTTTTCCTGCTCCTGTAAGGTCATCAGCATATGCCACTTGTTTGACCCCGGTTGTTTCAAATTTTATTTCTTGTTGGAGCACTCATAGGCCAATTGCATACATTGCCATTGCAACGGGGTCCCCCTGTGTTGTTCCCTCGGTCGACTGTAGGATAGTATCACCTCGTAGAGCCTTGTTATTTACTATGTAGAGGTCTGAAGGATTCCTATACGAATTTTCAACATACATCGCAAAGCTAGGACACTTGATCTTGATGTTGTGCAGTGCAGCCTTGCGGTTAAGTATGTTGAATGCGTTTGAAGCATCCACCAGGAGAACGGCCTCACAATCACGCTGCTCAAATATCAATCTCATGGCGTGAATGGCCGCTACTGCTACTACTACTACTACTACTACTACTTCTACGACTAATCTAGAATCTGCAAATATTACTAAACACTCATCCTTACTGTGTGTGTGTGTGTGTGTGTGTGTGTGTGCGTAATAAGCAGTAATAATCAAGCTTAAAAGAGTTACACGAAATCAATTAAGGAAGTTAACAAAGGTAAGCGTTCATATTATTATCATTACCTGTGTTGTGCTGGGCATGAGGTATATTACCCACTGGGCATGAGGAAGGAGGTGCCAAGAAGCCAATTATAGACGTAGTGATATAATGTGATCAGAATTAAACGCCAGAGACACATATAATGCAGATAGTTGGCATCTTAATCTCGCTGCCAGACACACAAACCGGATTGGTCCAGAGGGGGAGCCAATGAGAGAGTTTTTTTTATGGGGTAATTTAGAAGGATTTGATTCGTCGACGAGGAGGTATTAATTTAATTTGGTTAGGTTAGGATAATATTTTTTATTTTTGTTGTTGATGATGTTGGTTATTGTAGTTATTTTTGTCTGTTGTTTTCTTCCTCTTGTTTGGTTTCTTGTTTGTAATATTTTTGGCCCTTGTGTTCCTTTGGTAAATCAAGACACTACATAGATTAGTGTGTGTGTGTGTGTGTGTGTGTTTTGTGCACGTGTATGTACGTTTCATGTGTTGTATGGGTGTATATATACTTACGTGTGTAGTACGACAGACGCTTGGATGTTGTGCTGTCTACTCTGCACGGTTATGTCCCGCTGTTGTCCGGCTTATGACTCACTGGTCTGGACCGTCAATCATGGTCCTCATGTCTTCTCACCCTGGCCCAGTCACCTCACCCTACTGATATGACGTGTGTGTGACGTAGGCAGTCGTCTAGGCCACTGCTACACTCGGGGACTCATATAAGACCTTGTGAGCGGTACTGTATCACCTCTTAAGGGAGGCAGAGTCGCTCACAGAGTAAACACAAGACTAGGAACAGGTCAGTTTTTTTTAATGGTTATGTAAATATTAATTCAAAATTTAAAGTCGTGTGTTTAATATTTTGTTATATACGGTAGCTACACGTTATGTTGTGTTAGTTTAGGTTTATATAGTATTGGTCCCAGTTATAATAATATTAGGTTTGGTTATAATATTTGTACAAAAAGAATAAGTCATTAGCTACATCATTTTCTATAAGTTTACTAACATTTGCCACCACTGATATTATTAATCATATACATCTGACTCGGTGCACTCTACTCCCAGCACTCTACTCCTAACACTCTACTCCCAGCTCTCTACTCCTTACACTCTACTCCCAGCTCTCTACTCCTTACACTCTACTCCCAGCACTCTACTCCTTACACTCTACTCCCAGCTCTCTACTCCTAACACTCTACTCCCAGCTCTCTACTCCTAACACTCTACTCCCAGCACTCTACTCCTAACACTCTACTCCCAGCACTCTACTCCTAACACTCTACTCCCAGCACTCTACTCCTAACACTCTACTCCCAGCACTCTACTCCTAACACTCTACTCCCAGCACTCTACTCCTAACACTCTACTCCCAGCACTCTACTCCTAACACTCTACTCCCAGCTCTCTACTCCTAACACTCTACTTCCAGCACTCTACTCCTAACACTCTACTCCCAGCACTCTACTCCTAACACTCTACTCCCAGCTCTCTACTCCTTACACTCTACTCCCAGCACTCTACTCCTAACACTCTACTCCCAGCACTCTACTCCTAACACTCTACTCCCAGCACTCTACTCCTAACACTCTACTCCCAGCTCTCTACTCTAACACTCTACTTGCCTCTACTCTAACACTCTACTCCCAACCTCTACTCCTCTTTCCTCTCCCAGCCTCTCTCCCCTAACACTCTCTCCCAACTCTCTACTCCCTAACACTCTACTCCCAGCTCTCTGCTCCTTACACTCTACACCCAGCACTCTACTCCTGCCTCTCGCCCAGCCTCTCCTGCCTCTCTCCCAACCTCCCCTACTCCCAGCCTCTCCCAGCCTCCTCCTCTTCCTCTACTCCCAGCACTCTACTCCTAACACTCTACTCCCAGCTCTCTACTCCTAACACTCTACTCCCAGCTCTCTACTCCTTACACTCTACTCCCAGCACTCTACTCCTAACTCTCTACTCCCAGCTCTCTACTCCTAACACTCTACTCCCAACACTCTACTTCCAGCACTCTACTCCTAACACTCTACTCCTAACACTCTACTCCCAGCTCTCTACTCCTAACACTCTACCTCCAACACTCTCTTCCTTGCTCTCCTAACACTCTACTCCCAACCTCTCTCCTTACACTCTACTCCCGCTCTCCCTAACCCTCTCTCCCAGCACTCTGCCTCCTAACCTCTACTCAGCTCTCTTCCCTAACGCCTACTCCCAGCTCTACTCCTAACCTCCTCCAACACTCTACTTCAGCACTCTACTCCCTAACACTCTCCTCAGCACTCTACTCCCTGCCCTCTCCCAGCACTCTACTCCTTACACTCTACTCCCAGCACTCTACTCCTAACACTCTACTCCCAGCACTCTACTCCTAACACTCTATTCCCAGCTCTCTACTCCTTACACTCTACTCCCAGCTCTCTACTCCTAACACTCTACTCCCAGCACTCTACTCCTAACACTCTACCTCCAACACTCTACTTCCAGCACTCTACTCCTAACACTCTACTTCCAGCTCTCTACTCCTAACACTCTACTCCCAGCTCTCTACTCCTAACACTCTACTCCCAGCTCTCTACTCCTAACACTCTACCTCCAACACTCTACTTCCAGCACTCTACTCCTAACACTACTCCCAGCACTCTACTCCTAACACTCTACTCCCAGCTCTCTACTCCTTACACTCTACTCCCAGCACTCTACTCCTAACACTCTACTCCCAGCTCTCTACTCCAAACATGAGAGGGCTCAATATTTGACCCTCCCCCCTGAATCATTCGCTGAACTTTAGAACCAAAGGTTTGGGGATCATGGGCGTTCATTGAAAATAAGTCTTGGTTGTTAAGCACATCTCTCTTCAAGTAATTTGAAAGAACTGTTCTGAATAAAGCACATTTTTTTTCGCATGCATGTTGTATTTGAACACCTTCACTTTGGAATTCGTTGTTCATTTTAGTAACAAAAGGTAGGATATACCTTAATAAATGAAAGTACATCTTATAGATTGGACTCATCAATCCTGCGTGAATTTTCTGAGCAGACTCTAAATGGTCTTCAAGAGCAGCATTTTGAAAATATAAAACAAGAACTTTCCATAACTCCAAAATTCTGTCTCCCACACATTACAAAGACAACCATCGTGTTTGGCTGGGGTGTAAAATTTTGTATGGCTCTATATTCGTGAGTTCTTGAAATTGTTTGAATTCATTTAAACGTTTTGAGCTATTGCAGAGATAATTGTAGAGATCTCTGCATAAGTCTTATACTACTTTAGGTAACTTCAAGCAAGCGTATGAGCAACAGGCCTGGCATTTGACATTATTAGGGACCTGCCACTCTTTGCCATAAACAGATAAAATGTACCGGGAACTTTTCCCCCACACACTCATCATTCTCTCACTTTATGTAACTTGACAGAACCTATGACCCTTCAGGCTTTTACGCCCTTAATGTACGAGTCATAAAGGCAAGTATGAACTTTTCATACTTCCCTGTTGGGCGCTGTAAACGCTTCTGCGCTTCACCTTGCACAGGATGTAAGGGGGTGCCCAATAAACTAGCCCCCTCGGGGGCAAATCTGAAATCTGAACCGTATGAGCAACAAAGATGCAATGAATAACAGACGCAACCAATAACAAACAGATTAGGTGAAACCTGTTGGAGTTTTGATTTCAGACCATTATAATTACATATCATCACCGCTGCATTGTCAGCAGCAAAACGCATCAGACACATCAATTAACTGCAGGAAAATGTCCTTTACAGATTATGTATTATTATCCAGTTGACACATCTGTGCTTTCATCAACTAATAGGGAAAATCTTTGTGTCCTAAGTTTATCTACAATTATATCTAAGCTTTCCTTGTCTATACAATTTACAACCAGACCTCTAGATGCAGTCCGGCCAGAATGTATATTTGTAGGAATTTTTTAGTCTGGAGTTGCTTTCGCTGCAGTCTTTGTTAAATGATACATCAAACTGAATGGGACATTATGGTCACAAATAAGTTTTAGCCATAATAATCTACCCTTTTTACACCTTTTCTTCAATGAGAAACCTTTACCTTTCTGCTCTCTTATATCAGTAGATGGTGTTACTACAGAAGCTCTTGTCTTATAAGTTGACTGCAGATGCCTAAAAAGATGTGATACACTACCTTCAATAATTTTAGAGCAAACAAAACAAAACGTCTTATCCCCATGACTTTCAAAGCATCTTAATTTGGAATCTTTGTTCCAATCTTGTTTGAATTTTCTGGAATCATGCTTTTGGCTTTTCACTGGATGCTTCTCGGATTCTTGTTTTGATGCTGAAGACTGGTTTATGGAACTCCTTCTCTTTTTACCCATCTGCTTACCCAGAGACTCTGAAATACTTGAACACACACACACACACACACACACACATACACACGTATGTATATATATATATATATATATATATATATATATATATATATATATATATATATATATATATATATATGCTGATAACCACAAGGAAAGAAGAAAACACGAAGTTCCCAAGCGCTTTCGTGTAATTCATATCTTCAGGGGTGAGTAGAGACTAGAGAGAAATACAAATCAAGGTGTATATATACAGAGGAGGGTGAGACCAGGTCCACAATGGTCAGGTATTAGGTAATGACCCTACTAATCTTTAAATAGCACACAACGGTTGGAGGTCAGGTCAGATGGTCAGGTGACCCGGCCTTCTCACACGAAAGCGCTTGGGAACTTCGTGTTTTCATCTTTCCTTGTGGTTATCAGCATATACCTAGATCACGCGCACCTACAGTGATTTACTTGCATATTTATATATATATATATATATATATATATATATATATATATATATATATATATATATATATATATATATATATATATATATATATATATATATATATATATATATATATATATATATATATATATATATATATATATATATATATATATATATATATATATATATATATATATATATATATATATATATATATATATATATATATATATATATATATACCGATCTGTATTGATGATGGATGGTGTTATATGTAGTGATGATGAATGGTGTTATATGTAGTGAATATGGGTGGTGTTATATGTAGTGATGATGGATGGTGTTATATGTAGTGATGATGGATATTGTTATATGTAGTGAATATGGGTGGTGTTATATGTAGTGATGATGGATATTGTTATATGTAGTGAATATGGGTGGTGTTATATGTAGTGATGATGGATAGTGTTATATGTAGTGATGATGAATGGTGTTATATGTAGTGGTGGTGGTGGTGGTGACGGTGGTTTTGACAGTGGTAGTGGTGGTGATGGTGATAGCGGCATATTTGCGGTGATAGTGGTGGTGGTAGAGACTGGTTGATATTAATGTTCATGATGGTGGTGGTAGTAGTGGTGGTAGTGATGATGGTGCTATATGTAGTGATGATGGATGGTGTTATATGTAGTGATGATAGGTGGATGTTATATGTTGTGATGATGGGTGGTGTTATATGTAGTGATGATGGATGTTGTTATATGTAGTGATGATAGGTGGAGTTATATGTAGTGATGATGGATGGTGTTATATGTAGTGATGATGGATGTTGTTATATGTAGTGATGATAGGTGGAGTTATATGTAGTGATGATGGATGGTGTTATATGTAGTGATGATGGATGGTGTTATATGTAGTGATGATGGATGGTGTTATATGTAGTGATGATGGGTGGTGTTATATGTAGTGATGATGGATGGTGTTATAGGTAGTGATGATGGATGGTGTTATATGTAGTGATGATGGATGTTGTAATATGTAGTGATGATAGGTGGTGTTATATGTAGTGATGATGGATGGTGTTATATGTAGTGATGATGGATGTTGTTATATGTAGTGATGATAGGTGGTGTTATATGTAGTGATGATGGATGGTGTTATATGTAGTGATGATGGATGTTGTTATATGCCGTGATGATGGATGATGTTATATGTAGTGATGATGGGTGGTGTTATATGTTGTGATGATGGGTGGTGTTATATGTAGTGATGATGGAGGTTGTTATATGTAGTGATGATGGATGGTGTTTTATGTCGTGATAATGGATGGTGTTATATATAGTGATGATGGTTGGTGTTATATGTAGTGATGATGGAAGGTGTTTATGTAGTGATGATGGATGGTGTTATATATAGTGATGATGGATGTTGTTATATGTAGTGATGATGGATGGTGTTATATTTCGTGATGATGGATGGTGTTATATGTACTGATGATTGGTGGATGTTATATGTAGTGATGATGGGTGGTGTTACATGTAGTGATGCTGGATGTTCTTATATGTCGTGATGATGGATGGTGTTATATGTAGTGATGATGGGTGGATATTATTTATAGTGATGGATGGTGTTATATGTAGTGATGATGGAAGGTGTTATATGTAGTGATGATGGAAGGTGTTATATGTAGTGATGATGGAAGGTGTTATATGTAGTGATGATGGATGGTGTTATATGTCGTGCTGATGGATGGTGTTATATGTCGTGATGATGGATGGTGTTATATGTAGTGATGATAGGTGGATGTTATTTATAGTGAAGGATGGTGTTATATGTAGTGATGATGGAAGGTGTTATATGTAGTGATGATGAATGGTGTTATATGTAGTGATGATGGATGGTGTTATATGTAGTGATGATGGGTGGTGTGATATGTAGTGATGATGGATGGTGTTATATGTAGTGATGATGGATGATGTTATATGTAGTGATGATGGAAGGTGTTATATGTAGTGATGATGGAAGGTGTTATATGTAGTGATGCTGGATGTGTTATATGTAGTGATGATGGATGGTGTTATATGTCGTGCTGATGGATGGTGTTATATGTCGTGATGATGGATGGTGTTATATGTAGTGATGATGGGTGGATGTTATTTATAGTGAAGGATGGTGTTATATGTAGTGATGATGGAAGGTGTTATATGTAGTGATGATGGATGGTGTTATATTTAGTGATGATGGATGGTGTTATATGTAGTGATGATGGGTGGTGTTATATGTAGTGATGATGGATGTTGTTATATGTAGTGATGATGGATGGTGTTATATGTAATGATGATGGATGGTGTTATATGTAGTGATGATGGATGGTGTTGTATGTCGTGATGATGGATGATGTTATATGTAGTGATGATGGGTGGTGTTATATGTAGTGATGATGGGTGGTGTTATATGTAGTGAAGATGGATGTTGTTATATGTAGTGATGATGGGTGGTGTTATATGTAGTGATGATGGGTGGTGTTATATGTCGTGATGATGGATGATGTTATATGTAGTGATGATGGATGGTGTTATATGTAGTGATGATGGATGGTGTTATATGTCGTGATGAATGATGGTGTTATATGTAGTGATGATTGGTGGATGTTATATATAGTGATGGATGGTGTTATATATTGTGATGATGGATGGTGTTATATGTAGTGATGATGGATGGTGTTATATATAGTGATGATGGATGTTGTTATATGTAGTGATGATGGATGGTGTTATATGTCGTGATGAATGATGGTGTTATATGTAGTGATGATTGGTGGATGTTATATATAATGATGGATGGTGTTATATGTAGTTATGATGGGTGGTGTTATATGTAGTGATGATGGATGTTGTTATATATAGTGATGATGGATGGTGTTATATGTAGTAATGATGGGTGGTGTTATATGTAGTGATGTTGGGTGGTGTTATATATAGTGATGATGGATGGTGTTACATGTAGTGATGATGGACCCAGGACCAGGTGACAGTATTCCCCGTACAACCCTTCATGGGTAGTGATGGTGGGAGCTGTCATCTCGACCCTTGACTGAACTTGAATACAGCTACGAATATGACTATAACTATGGCTGCCCTCACCCATCCTGGGAGGTGGAGAAGGCAACATTCAGCAGTGTCATCTGACGGGGCGGTGTGGACCTCTGCCCCCCTGTAATAAAATAAAAAAAAATCCCGTCCCCCATCCACACCCATCCTGGGAGGTAGAGAATGGCACCATCCGTTAGGCGCCGACGGAAGGTATCAGAACCCACTGACTGGGAAGGGCGAGGAATCCCCCCCATCTCCCAGTACCCACCGACTGGGAAGGGCGTGGAATCCCCCCCATCCCCCACCCCATCCTCGCCCATCCTGGGAAGTCGAGAATGGGAAGGGGGTGGAATCCACCCTTCCCATCCCCCACCCCCCCTCATCCCCAACTCCATCCTCGCCCATCCTGGGAGGTGGTGAACAGTACCATCCGTCAGTCGCCGACGGAAGGTAATTGCATTCTACCGACTGGGAAGGGCGTGGACCTTCTCAAATCACCAACCTATCCTCTCCCATCCTGGAAGGTATCAGGACCCAACGACAAGGAAGGGCAATTGGTGGATGGTACCATTCACCAACTCCCAGGACGGGCGAGGAAGGGGTTGGCAGTGGGGGATGGGGGCGGATTCTACGCCCTTCCTAGTCGGTGGGTCCTGATACCTTCCGTCGGCGACTGACGGATGGTACCATTCTCCACCTCCCACGATGGGTGTGGATGAGAGATGGGATTTTTGGGGGTGGATGAGGGGGGGGGGTGGATTCCACGCCCTTCCCGGGCGGTGGGCCCTGATACCTTCCGTTGGCATCTGGTGGATGGTACCATTCACCACCTCCGAGGATGGGTGAGGATGGGATGGGGGATGGTGGAGGATGGAGGGGATTCCACGCCCTTCCCAGTCGGTGGGTCCTGATACCTTCCGTTGGCAATTGGTGGATGGTACTATTCACCACCTCCCAGGATGGGCGAGGAAGGGATTGGGGGATTGCACGCCTTCCCAGTCGGTGGCATTATACCTTCCGTCGGCGCCTAACGGATGGTGCCATTCTCCACCTCCTAGGTTGTGTGTGTGGATGAGGACGGATTTTTTATTTATTTTTTATTTTTTTTTGGGGGATGGTTCCACGCCCTTCCCAGTCGGTGGGTCCTGATACCTTCCGTTGGCAATTGGTGTAAAACCTGTATATTCTGTTTATGTTGTCTTTATATATAATATATATTTGTAATTACGCCTAAGATTATTAGTTATTTAATCTAACAAGTTTAATGAATCACCTCGGATAATACAATGTGATAAGAAAACCCCCAAAAGAGAAACATGTAACGCCACAATAGCATATATTTAAACCTACACCACTATAAATTTTCCCCTGAATCACCAGAATTTAAACCGTCAGGAACTACCCTATGTTTCGATGATTCATAGTCCCGTGGGTTCACTGATCCAACGGTTCATTGGTACGAAGGTTCATTGATCCATCAGTTCGTTGATCTGAAGGTCCATTTATCTGAAAGTCCATTGATTCGAGGGTTCGTTAATACAACGGTTTATCGGTTCGAGGGTTCATTGATCCAACGTTTCAGCATTCCGAAGGTAAATTAACTTCATTAGGTTGCATTAAGTTAGGTTAGGTTGGGTTTAGTTAGGGTAGGATAGACCCTGGAACTATAGTTGAAGAATATGTGGACTTAGATGATGTGACGTAAAACATAAATACATCACAGATGCTTAGTTAACATATGAAACAGCAAAATGCCAGCACAGGTTTTTAAGAATGCTGCTTTAAATTCCTGTAGTTGTTGTTGTTGTTGTATGAATGTTTGTCAACAGTTATTGAAATTCAAGATAAAGGTGATCTAAATTTTCTGAAATGTGAATTTGATATATTTATGGGAAATTTTGGTTACAGATATTTGAAACATGGAGCGTTTTATCCTGAGATTATACCAGTGATTAGGAAGGTGGCCTCTCTCTCTCTCTCTCTCTCTCTCTCTCTCTCTCTCTCTCTCTCTCTCTCCAAGTATTTACAGTACAGAAATTAATTATGCGAAAGTAATTTGGAAGTTTTGTTGTACGATGTTGAAAAAGAGAATGTTTTAATAATTAAGTGAAGCCGATGATAACTGCTACGTATAATTTACATAAGGGATATTGGTTTATTTTTATGCCGTTGAATAAAAAATGACCTTTTATGAAAATATAATTACGATAAAGAATCAACACTGTAATAATTACATGATGCAAAAAATATTGATAATATATTGAAATGTGGAAAACTATTTCTAAATTAAAATCAGTATTTGTCGCATATACATCAAATGTCCTCCTAAAATATAATGATTACATAATATAAACAATGTAAAAATAAAGAAACGACCATAACGCATCCAGGAAGCGAATAACATTATAACGTCAACGACAATACAACACCACGATTACTATGACAATACAAAGACAGCACTACGATATTTTAACTACAACACAACTTGTAACAACAACACAACGACTACTATGACGACAACACAACGATAATTATGACGATAGGGGTTTGGTATAATATCCACACTTACCTTAAAACAGAATAGGTTTGGTTAAGTTGTTGTTGTTGTTGTTATTGTTTTAGTTGCAACTGTTATTTTCACCATGTTATTCATGAAGGTCGAGAAAGTTTTGTTTGAGTTAGATTAGGTTAAATTAGTCTTGGTTAAGTTATGGTTGAAATAAATTGTTATGTACGGTAGTGGTGCTGCGTCTCTCCCTCGATGGTGCATGGCCAAGAATTAAAGAAAAAACGAGTTTAAAAATAATATAATGAACTAAAAAAACAAATAATTAATCTAACGTAAATTAAGGGGGTTAATTCCCACCAAATATAAAGAGCCATAATCCACGTACCACTCAGGGAAAGGGGAAAGAAAATACACATCCTGCCACTCTTGATGATAATAACAATAACTATTTAATTACCTTCACAAGCAACAACACAGGTGCACATCAGTAATGGGTCAGCTTCTAATGATAGTTACAGAGATAACATTAGAGACGCCCTGATGCCGGCGGGCCTTTGAGCATTACACGCTCCACATGGGTCACGACTCTCACATAACACACAAAAAAACTCACAACAGGAACCCGAGATCAAAGCTTCTTCTGACAAGCCTGGAAATGAATGGCAGATAAATTACGATATTTGATGGTCGACTTTAACGTTTATAATATATATTGTAGGTCTTTATGAGGGTAAAGTTAGTTATTTTAATATATAAATGGCGTAGAGACTTGTCATAATAGCATCATTCTCAAATCTATTCACTGAAGCGTTTCCTTAATAGATGTTTTGTTGTGGTTGAATGTGGGTGCGCCAAGTCCGTAGACTTTCTATTGGTAGGTGTTTTTTTTTTTTGTGTTATAGAATAGATGATATAAGAAAGCACTTTATATCCCACGAATTGCTTATATAACGAACGTCAGCTGTCTTTTGAAAATTAATGAGAGAAGCACTGCAAGAAAAACACATAGTAATTTTAAAAGCAATACAAGATAATATAAAAAAACTCTTCTCCACTTGTTTTATAATGTCGAGGAATTGTATTACTTGGGGTTTTATTTATACCAATGATAATTACATAAGAAATAGTGAAGGAATAATGTGAAGGGTATAAGGGAAAAGTGTCATTTCATAGTCATAAGGACACATCACCACAGCCTGGAAATGAATGGCAGATAAATTACGATATTTGATAACATAAGAACATAAGAATGGAGGAAACTGCAGCGGGCCTATT
>NW_024744568.1:0-49434 GCF_018991925.1 Homarus americanus
ATCAGTGCCAGCACGTTCGGTGCGTGTTAACCACACTATTAACCCCACACACATTATCCACACACACATTACACACACACAATACATCGTTGACCACCGAAGGTCAAGATGTACCTGGCTCTCTCCCGGGCAGCCAGGTCAATTGTTAAGTTAGCGCATACCAACTCCCTCCCTGAACCCTCCTCCCACCGGAATATCAACAAGTTCTCGCCAGAGTTACTATTTCATTTAGGAAAAGGGAATGAACCTGTGTTAACAAGGGTGAACAGTGGTGAACAGTGCTTATCAGTGAGAACAACTCAGCAGTAACAGTTGTACCCAAGTTAACCTTCACACAGAGGTCCCAGGTACCCAGTGATAACGGCCCGTGAACCCAACAACAACCAGCGATGTGTTAATCCGTCTACGATAGGAAGGCCTGGGACCACACCTCACTCATATAACACCATCTGTGATTACTACACCACGTCAGGTCCTCATAACACCCATAAGTGAAGGAGTTACTACACACCACGAGGGCCTCATAACACCATCTGTGAAATTACTACACCACGTGAGGCCCTCATAACACCATCTGTGAAAGTACTACACACGTGAGGCCCCTCATAACACCATCTGTGAGGGAACTACTACACCACGTGAGGTCACCTCTAACACCATCTGGAAGGGAATTATACACTGCGTGTTTGCTGTTCAACACCTACATTAATCATGTATGTTCACTGTATGTTCCTTTACTTTTCTCTAATGAAGGCTTTTGTTAAACCACCAATGTATGTAATGAGTCATTTATGTCCAATGTATATTTTCAGCCTTCGGGCTGCAGAACTTTTTCAATAAACCGTCAATTATTATTATTTATTATTATTACCCCACACACATTACCTCCACACACATTACCAGCACACATACACACATTACCATCCACACATTACCCGCACAAACACATTTCCCCCCACTTACACGTTACCCACACACACAAACACACACACATTACCCGCACACATGCCCCCCACACACATTGCCCTTCATTACATTGCCCTCCCCACACACATTACCCACACATTGCCCCACACACACACACATTATCCCCACACATTACACCCCCCACACATTACCCCCCACACATTACCCCACAGACACATGACCCACACACACACACACACATTACCCCACACACACATTATCCCCACACACACACATTCACCCACCCACATTACCCCCACACACACATTACCCACAGACACATTACCCCCACACACACACGACCCACAGACACATTACCCACACACACACACACACACACATAACCCCAAACACACATTACCCCACACATTACCCCCCACACATTACCCCAACACACATTCCCCACACACATTATCCACACACATAACCCCACACACACACATTACCCACACATTACCCCCACACACATTACCCCAACACACACATTACCCCACACACATTATCACACACATACATTACCCCACACACACATAACCCCCACACATATATAGCCCCCACACACATTATCCCACACACATATAACACCCACACACATTACCCCATATTACCCCCATACTCCACATAACCCCATACATTAACCCACACATATAACACCACACACATTACCCCTCAGAACATTATGCACACAGATTACCCCCCACACACACTTTACCCCCACACACACACACACATTACACACACATAACCCCTACACACATAACCCTTCACATATAATCCCCATACATATACCCCCCCACACACACATTACCCACCACACACTACCACCACACACACATTATCCCCTCATAACACCATCTTGAGAATTACTACACCACGTGAGGCCCTCATAACACCATCTGAAATTACTACACAGAGGCCCTCATAACACCATCTGTGAGTGCTACACCACGTGAGCCCTCATAACACCATCTGTGAGGGAATTACACCACGTGAGCCCTCATAACACCATCTGTGAAATTACTACACCACGTGAGGCCCCTCATAACACCATCTGTGAGAATTACTACACCACGTGAGCCCTCATAACACCATCTGTGAGAATTACTACACCATGAGGCCCCTCATAACACCATCTGTGAGAGAACTACTACCGTGAGGTCCTCCTAACACCATCTGGGGAGGTTACTACACTACGTTTTTGCTGTTCAACACCTACATTAATCTGTATGTTCACTGTATGTTCCTTTACCTTTCTCTATTGAAGGCTTTTGTTAAACCACAATATATAATAAGTCATTTATGCCCAATGTATATTTTCAGCCTTCGGGCTGCAGAACTTCAATAAACCGTTAATTATTATTATTATTATTATTATTATTATTATCATATTACCCTCACACTCATTACTCCCATTAACCCCATCCTCAGACACATTCCCCCACGTTTCCTCACATTACCCCCACATACCCCCACATTGCCCACACACATTTTAACACATTACCCCACACATTACCACAACCACACACACATTACACCCCCACACACACACGTCCACAACCCACACACATTCACCCCACACACATTACCACAACACACACACATTCCACCCCCACACACACATTACCACAACACACATGCACCCACACACTTACTCCTCCATATTCACCCCACACGTGCCACAACACACATTCACCCCACACATTACTCTTCACACACACATTACACCCCCACACACATTCTACACACACCTGCGCCCGCACACACATTACCCCCACTCATTGCCCCCCCACACACACATTACCTCTCACACTCATTACCCCCACACACTCATTACCCCCCACACACTCATTACCCCCCCCACGTGCCTCACCTCATTACCCCCCACACACTCATTACCACAACACACACATACACCCACACACACGCATTACCGACACACACACATTCCACCCCCCACACACACATTACCCACAACACACATTACACCCCCACACACATTACTCCTCACACACATTACACCCCACACACACATTACCACAACACACACACATTACACCCCCACACACATTACTCCTCCACATACACATTACACCCCACACACACATTACCACAACACACACACACACATTACCCCCCACACACTCATTACCCCGCACACACACATTACCTCACACACTCATTACCCCGCACACACACATAAGCACGAGTCATCAGCACTGACAAAGATCAACACTGTGCTGGGGACTGAGTCATGAGATACACTGAGCTACAGACACCCATTAAAACTTTGGCGTTAACTCTGCGGTCATGACTTCTCCCATTTCACTAACACGGTGTCACGAGGCTGCAGTCAAATTCTGCAGAATGTTCGTAAGTTAAATTCTCCTAATACGAATCTAACTGGTGAACGATACATAAAGTAGAATTTCAAAGGTTCGCTTGTTAAATGTTATCTATTACTGTGACATGAGAATCAATTTGTGAACGATACATAAGATAGATCGCTAATAATACGTTTATTTTTCTTTAACTGGTAACATGAGACTCTATCTGTCTAGCTCACTTAAACTACGATAAAAAATAAATAAATTCTCAAAGATTCGTAACCTATGAGAACCGATTCTGTCTGACGATTCACAAAAGTTACAACACAAAGATGGATTTTCAAATATTCGTAGACTTTTCCACCTTAACCTGTGATGGGAGTAGAGTGGATAGGAAGAACTAGTGAAGTGCTTAGTTGAAAGTAGAGATGGTGGATAGTTGATCAATAGTTGAGGGTAGTGGTGAGGGACGGTGGTGGATAGATTGGTGTGGTAGTGATGATAGTGAAAATGGTGATGGTTGGTGATTGAATAATGTGGTGATAGTGAGTAGAAAGCTGATGGTGAGCGGATGGTTAATGTGTAGTGAAAGATGAAGATGGTGAGGGTGACAGTGAAGATATAGGAGTGAGGGTGATAGTGAGGTGATAGTGAGATATGACGATATGAATAGTGGAGGTGATAGTGAAAGATTAGGAAAGTGGGGTGATAGTGAGAGCTGAGAATAAAGGAGGGTGATAGTGAGAGATGAGGATAGTGAGGTAATAGTGAGAGATGAGGAAAGTGAGGGTGATAGTGAGATATGAGGATAATGAGGGTGATAATGAGAGATGAGGATAGTGAGGGTGATAGTGAGATATGAGGATAGTTAGGGTGATAGGGAGATATGACGATACAGATAGTGAGGTGAGTGAAGATTGGAAAGTGGGGATGATGGTGGACATGAGGATAAAAGGTGATAGTGAAGATGAGGAATAGTAGTGATAGTGAAAATTAGGAAAGTGAGGGTAGTAGGGCTGAGAATAAAAAGGTGATAGTGAGAAATAAGGATAGTGAGGTAATAGTGAAATAAAGAATAGTAGTGATAGTAAGAGTGAAAAGTGAGTGATGTAGTGAAGACATGAGATAAAAGGTGATAGTGAGATATGAGAGATATTGAGGTGATAGTGAATATGAGATAATAGGGGTGATAGTGAGAAGATGAGAGATAGTGAGGGTGATAGTGAAGAATGAGGATCGTGAGGGTGATAGCGAAGGTGGGAATTTAGGTCTCTCTCTCTCTCTCTCTCTCTCTCTCTCTCTCTCTCTCTCCATCACTTTCTCCTCTTTCTCACTTCTCTCTCTCTCTCTCTCTCTCTCTCTCTCTCTCTCTCTCTCACATCACTTTCTCTCCTCTTTCTCACTTCTCTCTCACTCCATCAACGAGACACACACACACACACACACACACACACACACACACACACACACACACACACACACACACACACACACACACACACACACACACACACACACACACACACACACACCTAAACAAATTATACACCGGGCACTACATGTAGTTTTAATCCCAGCTGTGACGCAGGCCTTGTGTACTAATGTCAGAGGGCAGGTGGGAGGTGGGGAGAGGCGGAGGTGGAGGGAGCAAGAAGGGGGGAGGAGGGCTGATCTCAAAAGGCTCCCACGTTAAAATAATTTCCTCGTAACAACACAAAAAGAAAATCCATTATAAGACTCATTGGGATAAGAGTGTCTACCTGTAATTCCATCTAATTACAGGTACAGGTAAATTGAATATTGTTTTTATTGTGCATTTTTAGATTAGGTTAGATTAGGTTAGAATTGGTTAGGTTAGGTCAAGGCAGATGGGTTCATTTTCATAATATATCAGTTATGAACCTTTGGGAACCCTTGAAGTAGCATAAAAATAACTTCCTCCCCACACTACTAATACCGCCCACTCCACCACCCACTACCACCACCCATGGCACTACCCACTCCACCACCCACTACCACCCATGACATCACCCACTACCAACCCCCAATGATACAACCCATGACACTACCACTCCACTAACACCATCCGCAAACACCACCCCAACACCACCCACTAACACCACCCACTAACACCACCCACTAACACCACCACCTAACACCACCATCTAACACCACCCACTAACACCACCCACTAACACCACCACTAACACCACTCACTAACACCACCTAACACCACCCCTAACACCACCCACTAATACCACCCACTAACACCACTCACACTATCACAACCCACTAACACCACCCACTAACACCACCCACTAACACCACCCACTAGCACCACCCACTAGCACCACCCACTAACACCACCCACTAGCACCACCCACTAACACCATCACCACCCACTAGCACCACCCACTGACACCACCCACTAACACCACCCACTAGCACCACCCACTAACACCACCCACTAGCACCACTCACTATCACAACCCACTAACACCACCCACTAACACCACTCACTATCACAACCCACTAACCACACCCACTAACACCACCCACTAACACCACCACTAGCACCACCCACTACCACCACTCACTATTACCACCCACTAGCACCACCCACTAACACCACCCATAACACCACCCACTAGCACCACCCACTAACACCACCCCTGCTCACCCATTACACCACCCACTAACACCACCCACTAGCACCAACCACTAGCACCACCCACTAGCACCACCACTAACACCACTCACTATCACCACCCACTAACACCACCCACTAGCACCACCCACCTAGCACCACCCACCTAACACCACCCACTAACACCACTCACTATCACCACCCACTAACACCACCCACTAACACCACCCTAACACCACCCACTATCACAGATAACACCACCCTACCCACTAACACCACCCACTATCACACCCACTAACACCACCCCTTACCACTAACACCACCCATTAACACTACCCACTAACACCACCACCTAACACCACCCACTAACACCACCCACTAGCACCACCACTAACACCACCCATTAACACTACCCACTAACACCAGCACCTAACACCCACTAACACCACCCACTAGCACCACCCACTAACACCACCCACTAACACCACCCATTAACACCACCCACTAGCACCACCCACTGCACCACCACTAACACCACCCACTAACACCACCCATTAACACCACCACTAGCACCACCCACTGCACCACCCACTAACACCACCCACCTAACACCACCACCTAACCCCACTAACACCACCCACTAGCCCACTAACACCACCCACTAACACCACCCATTAACACTACCCACTAACACCACCACCTAACACCACCCACTAACACCACCCACTGGCACCACCCCAACACCACCCACTAACACCCATTACCACCACTAACACCACCCACTAACACCACCCACTAACACCACCTAACACCACCTACTAACACCACCCACTAACACCACCCACTCACACCACCACAAACACGACCCAGTAACACGACCACTAACACGACCCACTAACCGACCCACTAACACCACCCACTAACACCACCCACTAACAACACCTAGCACCACCCAATAACACCACCCACTAATACCACCCATTAACACCACCACGCACCACCACTAACACGACCAGTAACACGACCACCTAACACCACCCACTAACACCACCCACTAACACCACCCACCTAACACCCCACTAACACCACCCACCTGGCACCACCCACTAACCACCCACTAACACCACCCACTCACCACCCACTAGCACCACCCACTAACACCACCCCGCACCAGCTTCTGCCAACACTCAACACCTAAATGCTAATCCACTTGAGAAACTGACCAATGTAAAATGTACACAACCATTTGGAACCAGAGGTCCTTAAATATTGCACGAGATTATGTACACCCAGTCAGCAGATCACCGACCCCACTACGCAGTCAGCAGATCACCGACCCACTACACCCGGTCAGCAGATCACCGACCCCACTACACCCAGTCAGCAGATCACCGACCCCATTACACACAGTCAGCTGATCACCGACCCCACTACACCCGGTCAGCAGATCACCGACCCCATTACACCCAGTCAGCAGATCACCGACCCCGTACACCCAGTCAGCAGATCACCGACCCACACATCCAGTCAGCAGATCACCGACCGCACTACACCCAATCAGCAGATCACCGACCCCTACACCCAGTCAGCAGATCACCGACCCATTACACAGTCAGCTTGGTAACTTGTTTCCATTCATCCTGCTCTGTTTCCAAACCAGTGTTTACCTGTTCACGCCTAAATCTAAATTGTCAATTTAAAACCATTGTTACGAGTTCGGTCCTGGTTGAATAATTTGAAGTACCTTTGTCTTTGTTGTTCCAGCCCTGCCTTGCCCATACACCTCTGTCAGGTCCTCGCTCTACGTCTCTCAAGGGGTGCAAGTGCAGATGCTTTAACCTGTCTCTATACTCAAGGTTCTAATACTTGGGATTAGTCTTGCCATTTCTCCTCTAGAATTCTTTCCAAGATTCTATGTCACGTTCTGTATTACGGTGACCAGAACTGAACTTGCATAATCGGGTGTGGTCTCACAAGAGCAGATACAGTTTTGGGATGACCTCCTTCAGTCTTGTAACTAACTTGCTCCTTTTGTATGAACCCAAGTGCTTCAGTGGCCTTGTTACGAGCAAAAACACATTCATTTTGCTTGACCAAGGTTCCTGCTTATCATTCTCCTAAATCTCTCTCATGATCCAGTTCTCTGCTGGCATCGTTGTTCATCTGGTTATCTGGTTTCCCTGTTTTACATCTCTATACTGAGTACTTTGCATTTGTCGACGTTAATTTCATCTGCCATTTTCAGACCATTCCGAAAGGGTGTTTAGATCTTCTGTGGTTTGCAGGTCCTCGTCAGATTTTGATAACCGTCCTATTTTAGTGTCATCCAGCAAATTTGCTTATGTTGCTGTCTGTGCCGTATCTATGTCATTTATGAATATAATAAGCAATAATGGTCCAAGTACTGAGCCTTGGGAACTCCGCTTGTGACATTGCTCCAATGGGACTTGATTACCGTTAATGCTCACTCGCTGTTTCCTGTCCTCTTAACCACGCCCTAATCCATTTAAGAGATGTCACCTTTGATGCCATGAGCTACCTTTCTAATTAGTCTTTCATTGGGGAGACTCTCGAAAGCTTTACTAAAGTCGAATATACCACGTCATAGTGTACCCCTCGTCCACCGATTCGAAGCGGTAAAAGAATGTTAATAGATTAGTTAAGCAAGAACGTCGCTTGGCAGAAGCCATGCTGAGAAGTCATTGATCAATCAATTCTTCTCGGGTGATTTCAGAATAGGTTTAGTAGTTGCTTCCGTAATTTGCTTACTGTGATGTTAGACTGATTGGGCGGTAGCTGAAGATGATGATCCTGTCTATGCTTGAAAATCGGTGGCCATTACGCTATCGCCTCCAGGATTCTGGTGCTACACCTGTTTTTAAGGACATGTTAAACAACTTTGCTAAGGGCATACTAAGCTCTTCCTTACATTCGGCTAATACTCTGAAATATCTCATGGACAGGTGACTTAGCCAAACTTTAATTTGTCTGTTGCTTACTACTTGTCATTTACTAGTCACTACTATCTCCCACTTAATTTGTTTTCTTCACTATCTCTGAATAAGTGGTACTCATAGTATCATGTTTAAATTTTCAGTGGTAGCTTGTTGAAAATATTCCTTCAGAGTATTGCTCATTTCCGCCATTATCAGTGAGCTGCTTGATCTGTGACCGTATTAGTCCAATCTTTTTTCTGCGTGTTTTTTTAGTTTTTGATATACATTTGGTAGAATCCTTTGCAGGGTTTGTCTTCGCCTCACTTGCTATCCTTACCTCCATTATTCCTCTTTTAGCACCATATCTCGGTTTTAACCCTACTCGCCAGTACCTATAATAGTCGGTGAATTTTATACATTTGCTCCTTCTACTAACCTTCCTTTGGCCAGCAATGTTCTTTAAATATTATTTATCCCATTTAGGGTGTCATTGTTGTCTGATCTGAAATTTTTGCCCTTGTTATATGTTCTGCCTTTGTGTTAAGTAACTCACTATTTGGTGTGTGGAAACTGTGTCTCAGATCTGGGTATCAGGTAAATGTCATCTGTCAGGAATTTCACGACCCAGCCTTGCCTTCCCTCTCTCACTTCCACCTCTTTTAAACTGTCAAGTTTTGTCTGAAATCTGGTACTTTGGTGGAATTTTTCGCCACATTGCCCTGAAAATCTAACTTCAGAATCAGGCCCTGCTTTGCTTGATAGCTTTGTTTTGCAAGTTCGTTTCCCCTACCTCGACATTGCTAATGAGGTTTTCTCTGTTCGACGAAACTAATCCGGTATATTATTGCCGATGACAGGTTCGGTTATATATTGGCTTAGAAACAGTCCTGGATCGTCTCCCGAAAAATCCTCTGATTCTGGTGCCCGTGGTCGGTCCAATCTATTTGGCCAGATCACCGACCCCACTACGCGGTCAACAGATCACCGAACCCCGCTACGGTGACGGATCGCCGACGCACTACACCCGGTCCGGCGGATCACCGACCCCACTACACCCCGGTCAGCAGATCACCGACGTTGCACCCAGTCCAGCGGATCACCGACCCCTGCACCCAGTCGTGGATCACCGACCCATGCACCCGGTCAGCGGATCACCGACCACTACGCGGTCAACGATCACCGACCCCACTACACCCCGGTCGGCGAATCGCCGACATTACGCAGTCGGCAGATCACCGGCCCGTTGCGGTCAGCGGATCACCGACACTACACCCGGTCGGCAGATCACCGACCCCATTACCCGGTTAACGAATCACCAAACCCCGTTACACCCGGTCGGCGAATCACCCCATTGCCCGATCAGCGGATCGCAAACCTGCACCCGGTCAGCGGATCACCGACCCTACACCCAGTCGGCAGATCACCGACATTGCACCTGTCAGCAGATCACCATTTCCACTACACCCATGTGCCACTCGGCTGGCCAAAACACACACCATAGCATCTGTGTGTTGGATCAGCCTGACTGGTGAGGGCTATGCGTATGTAAACGAACACCAATTTTTAACCATTCAGTTCGCCAGCGTCTGGTTTAACGTTTTGGTGGTTATACGTTACCCCCGTTTAAGTCTTTGTTGATATTATGAACAACTTAGTTTAGTCCTTGTTGCAGTATAAATAAAATAGTTTAACCCTCATTTGTGTATAACTAGCCAAGTTAACCGTCATTAGTATACAAATAACCCAATTAATCCTTATTAGTGCGCAAATAACCCAATTAATCCTTATTAGTACACAAATAACCCAATTAATCCTTATTAGTACACAAATAATCCATTTTATCTCTTATTTGTGCATAAATATGACAGCTTAACCCTTGTTAATGTATATGTCAGACTCAAGGACCGTGTATTGGTCTTTGAGCCTAGCACACACACACACACACACACACACACACACACACACACACACACACACACACACACACACACACACACATATATATATATATCCAGGTTACTCAAGTACATAAATATAAATGTACTGTGAACAGACTGCATTTCTTCTTTAGGTATACTTGACCCATTATAGCTAGTATTATGATGCACACAGGCTCACACTCCTTGTGCACGAGAGACATGTAGCCGACACACACTTTACCACCTTTCATGCAAAGCACAACAAAGTAAGTACCCATTCTGTTGTGGGTCGACTTCAGAAAGTCACAACACTAATGACCACCGATATCCACTCAGCCTGCCTCACCTCCACCACACCTTAATGGGTTGATGTCATTTTTTTAACGTCGCATAAAATTCTCTCTCTGGGTATCCTGTGTCAGTCTGTTTCCTTAAGTTAGTCTCTTTTAAAAGTTAACTTTGGTCAATCGTGCGAGTGTTGGGTACATGTGTGTGTGTCGTAATATGTGTCGTGTGTGTGTGTGTGTGTGTGTGTGTGTGGTGTTATATAATGGTATTTCATTTTCTTAGCTTTAACAGTGAGTTTAATCAATTCATCTTGGTACATGTTTCTGTAAGCACATTATGGCGACACACGTAAACAAATATGTGAAACATCATTACTCAAAACCAAGTAACATAACGATAATGCTAATTTCCTTAAAAAATATAATCTCCAATAAATGAACCTACATGAACAGGCCCTGCAAAAAGTGTGCCCATTATTAAGAGATTGTTTTTGGTGTTTTCATGAGGCAGAGCATCACTTATACGTAAAATAGGTGGGTAATACATAGGTCTAAACCTTCACAGTGCCCAACACAGTGCAAAAACGACCAAAGCAATTTTAAAGTCAGTGGACAGGAAAGCGAACGTTCAACTTTCACATTTTTTTTTGCTTGGGTCAGCAGAGAGAGATTTATAGCGAAATGTTGCGTAAAACACCATAATATTGTGTTCCAGAACTCCCTGTAGTGTTGTCTCATCATAATGACAATGTGCAATTACAATTCGCCAAGAGACAACCCACCTCGGGGCGAGGTTAAAGGTCAATACTGACCTTGGCATCCAACCCTCTGGGCACTTAACTCTCTCATACACACTTACAGTACACAGCAGACAAACTGGTACAGTCATTAACCCTTGTATGGGTTCCTCTGGGTAGTTAAGATAACCTGCGGCGTTAGCCAAAATAAAATATTTCTGGTGTTCTCGAGACAATAACTCACAGGTGCCAACTCTGCCCGCAGATAATTATATACCGTACATATAATAGTGATACCAAAAATCAAATAAAAACACAGAAGTTTTTACGTATAGCAAAAAGATATGTCACGATAATAAACGTTAACAAGCATTAAAAATATTGGTGGTATAAGATAGAGACATATAACTGAATTCGCACATAGTTTAAACATCCTGTATGTAGAAGATGTATCCACAGGTCGTGTGCGTTTTGTAAATGTGCGTTAGTGTGCATGATTATCAGCAGACTAGCCTTAGCACTTTAAGGTGAGACGCAAAACGCCCGTGTCCCTGCATCTGTCTACGAGTGTTAGTATGCAGTCTGCGTCACCCAATAGTACCGTTACTCGAGTACGCACATATAATTCCTTTTTGTTATTCGACACACATGATTTTTCCTAGTGTTCTACACCTGGCTTGCCCTAGTGTTCTACCCCTGACCTGCCTAGTGTTTCTACAGTTACCTCATGTTCTACACCTACATTAGCCTTTTTCTACACCTGGCCTGCACTTAGCTTTCTACAACCAGGTTCCTAGTATTTCCATCCCCTGACATGCCAAGCTTTCTACACCTGTGCTGCCTTGTGTTCTACACTTGAACTGTCGAGTGTTCTACACCTGACCTGCCTAGTGCTCTACACCTCACGTGCCGAGTGTTCTACACCTGAACTGTCGAGTGTTCGACACCTGACCTGCCCAGTCTTTCTTCACCTCCCATGCCTGGTCTTCTGCACCTGAACTGTCAGTGTTCTGCACTCCAGCTGCTAGTGTTCTGCACCTCACCTGCCCAACGTTCTGCAAATGACCTGCTAGTGTTCGACACCCCTGGCCTTGGCCTGCCCTAGTGTTCTACACCCTGAACATCAGGTGTTCTACACACCTCAACTGCCTAGTGTTCTACACCTCACCTGCCCAACGTTCTACAAATGACCTGCCTAGTGTTCGACACCTGACCTGCCTGAATGCTCCAACTTTTACTCCCACACATGCCCCTAGTGTTATACACACTAGACTGTCCGATTGTTCGACACCTGACCTGCCTGTGCTCTCTGGAGTACATCTGAACTGTCCCAGTGTTCTGCACCTGAAGTATCCAGTGTTTCTACCCGACCTACCTAGTGTTGTTCTACACACAGCCTGCCTAGTGTTTTACACCTAACCTACCTAGTGTTCTACACCTGACCTGCATCTTCCTACACCCAGTACCATGCTATTTCTACATCCCCGGCCTGCCGGCTTTCTACACCTGGCTTGCCTGATGTTCTACACCCCTGACCTTCCCTGTGTTCTACACAGCCTGCCTAGTGTTTCGACACCCCCAGCCTGCCTAATTTCTACACCTGACCTGCTAATTCTACACCTGACCTGCCTAGTTCTACACCTAGCAGCTACTACTATAGTTCTACACCTGACCTTTTCAGTTCTACCCCAGCCTGCCTGGTGTTCTGCACGACCCACCCCTAGTGTTCTACACCTGGCCTGCCTGTGTCTTACACCCGACCTGCCTAGTGTTCTCACACCTGACCTGATTCTGAGACTGCACCTGACCTTCAGGTCGGATGCAACGGTTGCAGAGTCATCCTCGCACAATTTCTGGCCCTGTAGCAAGCGATCTCTGCACTGCCATTGCTGCCTCAAAGAAAGCTTGCATCCTCTTGCTGCCATCACCTCCAGGCCCTGACGGCCTGCCGCCTTATTCCTTTGGAAAAGAAACAGGATGTAGACCTATAGGGGTGGGAGAAGTGCTGAGGCGAATTATCGAAAAATGCATAATGAGGTGGTAAGGACGATGTCAGGGCAGCAGGGAACCTCCAAATTTAGGCTGGCCACAGTTGAGGGAAGCTGCCATTCACGCCATGAGAACGATATTTGAGCAACGTGATTGTGAGGCCGTTCCGTCGACGCTTCAAACCATTCAACATGGTTTTAACTGCAAGGCTGCACTGCACAACATCAAGATCATGTCCATGCTAATGTTGAAAACTCCTATAGGAATCCATCAGACCTCTATATAGTAAACAACAAGGCCCTAAGAGGTGACACCATCTACAGTCAACGAGGGAACAACACAGGGGACTCTGTTGCAATGGCAAATGTATGCATAGGCCATCAGTGTTCCAACAGAAATAAAATTTAAACAACTGGGGTCAAACAAGTGGCGTATGCTGACGACCTTACGGAGCAGGAAAAGTGGAGGACATCAAAAGTGGTGGACTTGGTAACATCATGAGGTCCACAAATAGGGTACCACCAAACGCCAGCAAGTCCTTCCTCATCGTGAAGCCAGAACATTATGAACGGGCAAAGGAGGTTTGGCGGAAGCGAAGTCAAAATAACTAAGGACAGCCAAAGACATCTAGGCAGAATTGGCATCATGGACTTCAAGACCGAGTACGTAGCGGGAAAGGTGAATGAGGTTTAGAAATCCAAGCTCTGTCTGAGATTACTAACACAGAGCCACATGCGGCTTTCACCTTGAGTCAAGCATCGTTGAACTACCTGATGCGTACTATCCTGCATCGGACCCCTCACCCTTTGGAAGAAGCTTATCAGTGTCAAGTTCATTCCCAAATTAGTAACACACTCACTTAACCCCAGCAGAAGAGAACTCTTGCACTTCCATCAAGATGGGAGATGGGACTAACCAATCCAGAGGAGATTGCAGCCACCGAACATCAAAATTCACTTAAGCTCACGGCAGCCCTCACGGACCACATAATAGCCCAGAACGCACAGGAGGTCGTGACCGCGAAGTAAACGAGATTCGTAGGTCCACGACAGATCGGCAGCAATGACAATGATAAGTTGCAGCAACTTGTTGCTGCAGGTTCCAGAAAAATTTGAAAAAAAGTAGCTATAGCGCAGGAGGTGGGCGCTTCGAACTGGTTAACTACGTTACCGATAAGGGCAAATGGTTTCAGTCTTAATAAACGAAGAATTACAGGCCATTGCTTCTAAGGTACGGTCGGCCTAGTGAAGGTTTGCCTCCAATGCGTGTGTGGTTCTTCCTATGACGGCGATCACGCCATGGTATGCAAGAAAGGGGGCTTCATATGCATGTTGAAGGAAATCTGCCGGGATGTCATGGTAGAACCGACCCTCCTTCCATTGGATGGTGAGATCCTCCAACATAGGACTTCAAACACATCTAACGAAGCCCGTGTTGACGTCAGTGCTCGAGGATTCTGGACGCGAGGACAGCGAGCTTTCTTCGACATCAGGATTTTTGATCCCACGGCCGCATGTCACCGTAACCTAGCTCTCGACAAGATAAGGGCATATGGGGAGTGAATCCAAAACGTTGACCAAGCCAGCTTCACTCCCCTAGTGTTCACAGCCTCTGGTGCGATGGGACCAAGTGCAAGATGTTTCTACGCCAGAGTCGCGGAGGTGATCTCCGAACAGAAGCAGCAGCCCAGGAGTTTCGTTACAGCCTGGATGAGATGTCGACTGTCTTTCTCTCTCCTTCGGTCGGCTTTGCTCTGCCTCAGGGGAACGAGAGCTTCTGCCCCAACTCCGACAACTGCTGCAGATATTGACTATGAGGCTACTGTCACTGAATGCCGCATAGATCTGCGGCTCAACTAATTTAACACAGATAGGATAGCTTCTTATGTATTAGGCTATTTAATATTAAGGTAATTAAATGGTGGCGAAGGTGTGGCTATTGGGGGAGGCTGGAGGCCACGTATAAAAAAAAAGTAATAGTAGTATTAGTAGTCGGAGTAGTAGTAGTAGTTTTAGTTTTTAATATAATAATAGTAGTGTATTGCTAAACGCCTTTCCCTGCGTTCCTTACACTTACCTTACATTATTCTTAACAACCTTTTCCACCTTCTCTATTCAAGTTTCAAATACCTTTAACCTAGCGGCCAGTGTATCACAACATTAACTGACTGGATGAGACAATACCTATAGCATACTACACCTCAATACACAGAGGTTCTATACTTAACAAAATGCTTATAATGAACAACCCTCAAACTACCCACCACAACACCATACATTACACTTGACTATGCCTGTATACGTAGTTAAGGTGGGGCATCTTAATTAAATATATTTATTATTCACGAATTCAAAGGTATTTCATATTTAGATGTGCAGTGACTTGAAGACTAATTTACTAATACAGAAGGACATGTATGTATATGAAGGACATGTGTATTATTATAGACATGTATGTATATGAAGGACATGTGTATTATTATAGACCTGTATACATTTGAAGGACATGCGTATTATTATAGACATGCTTACATTTGAAGGACAAAGAAGTTTTTTTGTTGTATAATCGATAGACAATAAATATGCTATGATAAGAACAAGTAACATCAAGGAAATACATACGTGATACTGGAGACACATATCTATGATACATAGTGCTAAAAGAGACAAAACTAAAAGACACATAAAAAAATATATAAACTATACTGGAGAGAAATACATACTAAGCAATACATATTACTCGAGATACATACTACTTGAACGAGACACTAACTAGAATATACATGCTACTGGAGAGAGACACATACTAAAATACATACTACTGGAAAAAGGCATATTGAGAGACACATATTAGTGGAAAGAGATACATACAGAAGATACATATTAGTAAAGAGAGATACATGCAAAATAAGGTGACACATAATATTTAAAATACATATTAATAAACACATACTACTGGAAAGATACATACCAATACAAAGGGACATTCATCTCCCCACTACCATGCATTCTGCCATACATTTTTCTCCCACTACCATACATTCGTCTCCCCACTACCATACACCCTTCTCCCCACTACCATACATTCTTCTACCCACTACCATACACCCTTCTCCCTACTACCATACATTCTTCTCTCCACTACCATACACCCTTCTCCCCACTACCATACATTCTTCTCCCCACAACCATACATTCTTCTACTCACTACCATACACCCTTCTCCCTACTACCATACATTCTTCTCTCCACTACCATACACCCTTCTCCCCACTACCATACATTCTTCTCCCCACTACCATACACCCTTCTCCCCACTACCATACACAGTTCTCCCCACTACCATACATTATTCTCCCCACTACCATACATTATTCTCCCCACTACCATACATTCTTCTACCCATTACTATACACCCTTCTCCCCACTACCATACATTCATCTCCCCACTACCATACACCCTTCTCCCCACTACCATACATTCATTTCCCCACTACCATATATTCTGCTTACCACTACCATATATTCTCCCCACTACCATACATTCTTCTCCCCCACTACTTTTCTTTGTCTTTATCAGTCCCTCACACACACACACACACACACACACACACACACACACACACACACACACACACCACTACCTGCTGAATGTGGTGTAATTTTAGCCTAGTTACTACAATTAAGTAATTACATTTTAGGTATTTAAAACACTTTAAAGTTTTAGAGATATTTTTAGGAGTTAGTAAACATTAAAGTCGTCACGAAAGTTACCATAATGGAAGGTAATTATCGCGTTAGAGAGTATCATAGGAACTGAGTGTCGGGTCCTGGTCTGTGATTCGCTGGAGCAGGTCACGTGTACAAACAAAAGCCATTATATCATCAAGACAGTGAGGGATGTGTCAACAGTGAGGCCTCCCCCCCCCCTATATCTCTCACTCTTTAACGTGTTGGGTTTTTAACGATGAAAAGGAACACGACGAATTGTGGAAGAGTAATACGGAGAAAAAAAAAACGTTTTAAAAAAGTATGAAAGAAGTATAAACAATGTTGACAAAATATGAAAGGGGAAAATGTCCGAAAAATATGGATAATTATGACGGTAAGTATTGAAATGTAAGGATTCATTATAGGAAAGTATGAAAACATTATGGAAATAACTAATGATGGAAAAGTAATATACATTGATAAATGTCGGTAATTAACACAGTGGGATTTTCTTTGATATTTTATTTCAGATCGGCTATTCAGCCCCCTTCTTCCAAACAGGGAGGTACTACCGCCTGCGAAGATATTGGAAGCATAATGTGTTGTCTAATGGTAGACCCTGCTGCCATATGGCATCACGAAAATTGTGACCAAGTCCCAGGTTGCTGATCTGACTTTCTGCCTCATTTACACACAATTGCAGGGTCTCAATTGTTTCTCTTACTATTGACAACACAACATACATATATTGTTTCTCACTCTTGATCTTTTTTTTTCATTTTTGTATTTCTTTGTTTCTTTATTATTATTATTATTATTATTATTATTATTATTATTATTATTATTATTATTATTATTATTAATATTATTATTATTATTATTATTATTATTATTATTATTATCAATATTATTATTAATATTATTATTATTATTATTATTATTATTATTATTATTATTATTATTATTATTATTATTACTATTACATTTTCGCCCCCCAGGCCCCGATGTGGGTCAGTGACATGTGCCTGGGTGGACTAATCCCTCCCCCCCCCCCAAAAAAAAATAATAATAATAGGTCCTCAACTTCTCCCTCATCAGCAACATTCTCCACCTCCCTGCCTTCCTGTCATCCAACATTCTCCACCTTCACCATCACCAACATTCTCCCACCTCTTACCATCATCAACATTCTCCACACTCTCACCATCATCAACATTCTCCACCTCTCCTGCATCATCAACATTCTCCACCTCTCACCATCGCAACATTCTCCACCTCTCCCTCATTCCATTCTCTTAACATTCTCCACCTCTCACCTCACTCATCCAACCTTCCACCTCACCAACATTGTCCACCTCTGCATCATCAACATTCTCCACCTCTCCCTGCATCACCAACATTCTCCCACACTCTCCTGCATCATCCAACATTTCTCCCACCTCTACATCATCAACATTCTCCACCTCTCACCATCATCAACATTCTCCACCTCTCACCATCATCAACATTCTCCACCTCTCACTCATCAACAGTACTCACCTTT
This sequence comes from Homarus americanus, assembly GCF_018991925.1. NCBI lineage: Eukaryota > Metazoa > Arthropoda > Malacostraca > Decapoda > Nephropidae > Homarus > Homarus americanus. Next base: position 19,059 of record NW_024744568.1, read on the forward strand.
TCCCCATCACCAACATTCTCCACCTCTCCCTCTGTCCTGCTTGTTCTCACCTCTCCATTTCCTCATCAACATTCTCCTCTCCTCATCACCAACATTCTCCCACCACTCACCATCATCAACATTTACAAACTCTCCTCATTGCCACCAGCATTCTCCACCTCTCCTCATCACCAACATTCTCCACCTCTCCATTCCTCACCAACATTCTCCACCTCTCCCTATCTGCTTCTCCACCTCCTCATCACCAACATTCTCCCCCTCTCCCCCCCCCATCACCAACATCACCTCTCCATCATCACCAACATTCTCCACCTCTCCATTCCTCATCAACATTCTCCCACCTCTCCCCTCATCACCCAACATTCTCCCACCTCTCCACCATCATCCAACATTCTCCAACTCTCCTCATTACCAACATTCTCCTCTCCCCTCCATCACCAACATTCCTGTTTCCTCACCCAACATTTCTCCACCTCTGCATCATAACATTCTCCACCTCTCCCCATCAACAACATTCTCCACCTCTCCCCATCAACAACATTCTCCACCTCTCCCCATCAACAACATTCTCCACCTCTCCCCTATCACCAACATTCTCCACCTCTCCCCTATCACCAACATTCTCCACCTCCCTCATCACCAACATTCTCCACGTCTCCCCTATCACCAACACCACCTCTCCATCATCACCAACACCACTTCTCCCTCACAGTGATAAGGACGACACCACGTGAGCGGAACAACGTGACTCACCGGCCAGTACCGACACTCGCTGGGCTGCCCAAGTCTCTCATTCATCCCTACTGACTACACACTGACTATCTTCACGTGTTTACCTCTCCCCTCTCATTCAACAGTCTTAAGGTGTTATAGGTTATGCCATCCTCACCAGGGGAAGATGATTCTCCTTTTATCAGTGCTGTTGTTAGTTCGTGGTGTGTTATAGGAAACTGGTCGGTAAGGTCTGGTGAGGAACAGTCTATTTCAGTAATGAAACCCCTATTAATGTGTGTGGTTTTAAGATATTGCTGTATGTCAGGAGGCATGGAAGTGATTTGTGACCCACTAGACCATTGGTCTAATAGCATGTCAGCATATTCCGCAGGGCTGTGATGAAGTTGAACTGGGGTGGGTGACTTAAGAACATAAGAAAATAAGGAGTCTGCAATAGGCCGGTTGGCCTGTGCATGGCAGCTCCTGTCGAGAGTTACTACCACTCTCTATCATCCATGAATCTATCTAGCCTCCTTTTAAAACTTTCCAGCGTTCCAGCACTTACTACAAAGTTGCTAAGCTTGTTCCACTCGTCCACCACCCTGTTTGTGAACCATTTCCTTCCTATCTCCCTCCTAAACCTAAACTTAGCAAACTTAAATCCGTTGCTGATGAGGGAGAGGTGGAGAATGTTGATGATGGGGAGAGGTGGAGAATGTTGATGATGAGGGAGAGGTGGAGAATGTTGTTGATGGGGAGAGGTGGAGAATGTTGATGATGGGGAGAGGTGGAGAATGTTGATGATGGGGAGAGTGGTTGTTCTATTACTACCCTGTAAGAATTGTTCGCAATAGGTGTTTCTCACCTGACTTTTGAGTTCACGAAATGCTCTGCTAGCTTTGAGGAATGCCAGGAGGTTATTACTAGTTTAATTTGGGTAGTTGTACCATTAGTAATTATGACAAATTTTGTGACAAGAGGTACCGGTATGGCCAGCATAAGGACAGAACCAGACAATGTGATGTAGTAGTGTCCAGAATTAGGCTAGGATACAGACACATCTGGCAAGTTAGTAACGCTGTACCCATACCGGAACACTCAGCATGTAAACTTTGTGATAAACCTTTAAAGCATACACTTGAACACTATATTATTGAATGTTACACTGTCGCCTAACTTATTGTATCATGAACTATGTAATTACTACATTGGAGTGCTTGAGGACATTCTTGCTGTCTATCCAGCCTCTAGCGTACACTGATTATTCCTGAATATGAACCACTGTCCCGTGTGGCAGTGAACAATGATACCACCCACAATAATATGATCTATGTATACTATTATTGAATATGAAGTATTTCTTTGTGTATGAACCTCCGTCCTGCATGGCATTGAGAAGTGATACCACCCTCAGTGTCAGGGCCTGACTGAATTACTCAGAATAGGTAAACTGTACTCCAAGCATTGCCAATAAATTTTTAACCGTAATATCCTCATGTTTGTTTCTCTCTTTCTCTCACTCTCTCTCGTGTTTATCTCTTTCTCTCTCTCTCTCACATCCGTATACCTCTCTCTCTCTCTCTCTCTCTCTCTCTCTCTCTCTCTCTCTCCTGTACCTCTACTTGCCCTCATTACACCACCTGTCTATCTATCTACCTTCCTCCATCTATCTCCACCTGACACCATCCTTCTAGCTGCCCTTCATCCTTTCTTTTATCTTTGTCCCTCATTCACTCCCTCTTTCCTCCTTCCTTGTTCTCTCTATCTACTTCTTCCATCCGTCTTTCTTCCTTCCTATCTTCATCTACCTTCTATTACCCTTTCCAACTACTTTATTTTCTTTATCTTCTCTACTTCCCTGTCCTTATCTTATCTACTTCCCTGTCCTTATCCCCATTACTTCCCTGTCGTTATCTTCTCTACTTCCCTGTCCTTATCTCCTCTACTTCCCTGTCCTTATCTCATCTACTTCCCTGTCCTCATCTCATCTACTTCCCTGTCCTTATCTCCTCTACTTCCCTGTCCTTATCTCCTCTACTTCCCTGTCCTTATCTCCTCTGCTTCCATGTTCTTATCTCTCTACTTCCTCTACTTCCCTGTCCTTATCTCTCTGCTTCATGTTCTTATCTCCTCTCTTCTCTACTTCCCTGTCCTATCTCTTCTACTTCCCTGTCCTTATCTCCTCTACTTCCATGTTCTTATCTCCTCTCTTCCTCTACTTCCTGTCCTCTACTTCTACTTCTGTCTTATCTCCTCTGCTTCCCTGTCCTTGTCTCCTCTACTTCCTGTCTTTATCTCCTGCTTCCCTGTCCTTATCTCCTCTGCTTCCATGTTCTTATCTCCTCTCTTCCTCTACTTCCCTGTCCTTATCTCCTCTACTTCCCTGTCATATCTCCTCTACCCATGTTCTTATCTCCTCTACTTCCTCTACTTCCCTGTCCTTATCTCCTCTACTTCCCTGTCCTTATCTCCTCTACTCCTGTCTTATCTCTCCTTCCCTGTCCTTATCTCCCTACTTCCCTGTCCTTATCTCCTCTGCTTCCATGTTCTTATCTCCTCTCTTCCTCTACTTCCCTGTCCTTATCTCCTCTACTTCCCTGTCCTCATCTTCCTCTACTTCCCTGTCCTTATCTCCTCTCTTCCATGTTCTTATCTCCTCTACTTCTCTCCTTCCCCTGTCTCTCTTCCTCTACTTCCTGTCCTTATCTCCTCTACTTCCTGTCCTTATCTCCTCTGCTTCCATGTTCTTATCTCCTCTACTTCCTCTGCTTCCCTGTCCTGCTTCCTTTACTTCCTGTCCTATCTCCTCTACTTCCCTGTCCTTATCTCCTCTACTTCCCTGTCCTTATCTCCTCTGCTTCCATGTTCTTATCTCCTCTACTTCCTCTCTTCCCTGTCTTCTCTCTCTTCCCTGTCCTTATCTCCTCTACTTCCCTGTCCTTATCTCCTCTACTTCCCTGTCCTTATCTCCTCTGCTTCCCTGTCTCATATCTCCTCTGCTTCCATGTTCTTATCTCCTCTACTTCCCTCTACTTCCCTGTCCTTATCTCCTCTACTTCCCTCATATCTCCTCTACTTCCCTGTCCTTATCTCCTCTGCTTCCTGTTCTTATCTCCTACTTCCTCTTCTTCCCTATCTTCCTCTACTTCCTGTCCTTATCTCCTCTACTTCCCTGTCCTTGTCTCCTCTGCTTCTTGTTCTTATCTCTCTACTTCCTGTCCTTTCTCTACTTCCTGTCCTTATCTCCTCTTCCTGTCCTTATCTCCTCTCCCGTCCTTATCTCCTTGCTTCCTGTCTTATCTCTCTACTTCCTCTACTTCCTGTCCCTCTACTTCCCTGTCATATCTCCTCTACTTCCCTGTCCTTATCTCCTCTGCTTCCTGTCCTTATCTCCTCTTCTTCCTTGTCCTTATCTCCTCTACTTCTTCTTCCTCTGTTCTTTCTCTCCTCTCTACTTCCCTGTCCTTACTTCTCTCCTGTCCTTATCTCCTCTGCTTCCCTGTCCTTATCTCCTCTACTTCCCTGTCCTTATCTCCTCTGCTTCCTTTTCTATCTCTCTTCCTCTACTTCCCTGTCCTTATCTCCTCTGCCCTGTCTATCTCCTCTACTTCCCTGTCCTTATCTCCTCTTTCTTCCCTGTCCTTATCTCTCTTCCTGTCTGTCTCCTCTGCTTCTGTTTATCTCCTCTCTTCCCTGTCCTTGTCTCTACTTCCTGTCCTTATCTCCTCTCTTCCCTGTCCTTTCTCTCCTCTACTTCCTGTCCTTATCCTCTGCTTCCTGTTCTTATCTCCTCTACTTCCTCTACTTCCCTGTCCTATCTCCTCTACTTCCCTGTCCTTATCTCCTCTGCTTCCATGTTCTTATCTCCTCCTTCCACTACTTCCTGTCCTTATCTCCTCTACTTCCCTGTCCTATCTCCTCTACTTCCTGTCCTTATCTCCTCTACTTCCTGTCCTTACTCCTCTACCCTGTCCTTATCTCCTCTGCTTCCCATGTTCTTATCTCCTCTACTTCCTCTACTTCCCTGTCTTATCTCCCTTCTTCCATGTTCTTATCTCCTCTACTTCCCACTACTTCCCTGTCCTTCTTCTCTACTTCCCTGTCCTTATCTCCTCTCTTCCCTGTCCTTATCTCCTCTACTTCCCTGTCATATCTCCTCTACTTCCCTGTCCTTATCTCCTCTGCTTCCTGTTCTTGTCTCTCTGCTTCCACTCTTACTCCTCTCTTCCTCTCTTCCTGTCATTCTCCTCTACTTCCCTGTCCTTATCTCCTCTACTTCTGTCCTTATCTCCTCTGCTTCCATGTTCTTATCTCCTCTACTTCCTCTACTTCCCTGTCCTTATCTCCTCTACTTCCCTGTCCTTATCTCCTCTACTTCCCTGTCCTTATCTCCTCTACTTCCCTGTCCTTATCTCCTCTACTTCCCTGTCTTATCTCTACTTCCCTGTCCTTATCTCCTCTGCTTCCTGTTCTTATCTCCTCTACTTCCTCTCTTCCCTGTCCTTATCTCCTCTACTTCCTGTCCTTATCTCTCTGCTTCCCTGTCCTTTCTCCTCTGCTTCCATATTTCTTATCTCCTCTTTCCTTCCCTCTTCCCTGTCCTCTCTTCCTTTACTTCCCTGTCCTTATCTCCTCTACTTCCTGTCCTCTACTTCCTCTACTTCCCTGTCTATCTCCTCTCTTCCCTGTCTTCTCCTCTCTTCCCTGTCCTTATCTCCTCTACTTCCCTGTCCTTATCTCCTCTACTTCCCTGTCCTTATCTCCTCTACTTCCCTGTCCTATCTCCTCTGCTTCCCTGTCCTTATCTCCTCTACTTCCTCCCTGTCCTTATCTCCTCTACTTCCCTGTCCCTTATCTCCTCTACCTTCCCCTGTCCTTATCTCCTCTTCTTCCCTGTCCTTATCTCCTCTACTTCCTGTCATATCTCCTCTGCTTCCTGTCCTTGTCTCCTCTCTTCTGTCCTTATCTCCTCTACTTCCCTGTCCTTATCTCCTCTACTTCCCTGTCCTTATCTCCTCTACTTCCTGTCCTTATCTCCTCTACTTCCCTGTCCTTATCTCCTCTCTTCCCTGTCCTTATCTCCTCTACTTCCCTGTCTTATCTCCTCTACTTCCTGTATCTCCTCTGCTTCCCTGTCCTTATCTCCTCTGCTTTGTCTTATCCTCTACTTTATTCCCTGTCTCTCCTCTACTTCTGTCCTTATCTCTCTACTTCCCTGTCCTTATCTCCTCTGCTTCCATGTTCTTATCTCCTCTACTTCCCTACTTCCTTCCTTATCTCCTCTTCCCTGTCCTTATCTCATCTACTTCCCTGTCTTATCTCCTCTACTTCCCTGTCCTTATCTCCTCTACTTCTGTCCTTTCTTCCCTGTCTTATCTCTATACTTCCCTGTCCTTATCTCCTCTGCCCTGTCCTTATCTCCTCTGCTTCCATGTTCTTATCTCTCTACTTCCCTACTTCCTGTCCTCTCTTCCTCTACTTCTGTCTTATCTCCTCTGCTTCCCTGTCATATCTCTCTCTTCTGTTCTTATCTCCTCTGCTTCCCTGTCCTTATCTCCTCTACTTCCCTGTCTTATCTCCTCTACTTCCCTGTTCTTATCTCCTCTACTTCTGTCTTATCTCCTCTACTTCCCTGTTCTTGTCTCCTCTACTTCCTGTCTTATCTCTCTGCTTCCATGTTCTTATCTCCTCTACTTCTCTGCTTCCCTGTCCTTATCTCCTCTGCTTCCCTGTCATATCTCCTCTGCTTCCATGTTCTTATCTCTTACTTCCTCTACTTTGTCCTCCTTCCTCTACTTCCTGTCCTTATCTCCTCTATTTTACTTCCTGTTATCTCCTCTACTTCCTGTCCTTATCTCTCTGCTTCCTGTCCTTATCTCTCTATTTCCCTACTTCCCTGTCCTTATCTCCTCTACTTCCTGTTTATCTCCTCTATTTTTCTTCCCTGTCCTTCTCCTCTACTTCCTGTCTTATCTCCTCTTCTTCCTGTCATATCTCCTCTATTTTACACTTCCCTTATCTCCTCTGCTTCCCTGTCCTTATCTCCTCTATTTCCCTTTCTTCCTGTCCTTATCTCCTCTACTTCCTGTCTTATCTCCTCTAATTCCCTGTCCTATCTACTCTGCTTCCTGTCTATCTCTGCTTCTGTATCTCCTCTGCTTCCCTGTCATATCTCCTCTACTTTGTCTTTCTCCTCTATTCGTCCTTATCTCTCTACTTCCTGTCCTTATCTCCTCTGCTTCATGTTCTTATCTCCTCTGCTTCTCTCTTCCCTGTCCTCTACCTTCTCTCTTCCCTGTCATATCTCCTCTAGCTTCCTGTCATATCTCCTCTGCTTCCCTGTCCTTATCTCCTCTGCTTCCATGTTCTTATCTCCTCTACTTCCTTTTGTCTTATCTCCTCTGCTTCCTCTACTTCCCTGTCCTTATCTCCTCTGCTTCCTCCTTATCTCCTCTACTTCCCTCGTTCTCCTTACTTCTGTCTTTATCTCCTCTACTTCCCTGTCTTTCTCCTCTGCTTCCTGTCTTATCTCCTCTCTTCTGTCCTTATCTCTCTTCTGTCTTATTTACTTCTGTCCTTATCTCCTCTGCTTCCATGTTCTTATCTCCTCTCTCCTCTACTTCTGTCCTCTATTCCTCTACTTCCTGTCCTTCTCCTCTGCTTCCTTGTTATCTCTCTTCCATGTTCTTATCTCCTCCTTCCTACTTCCCTGTCCTTGTCTCCTCTACTTCCTACTTCCTGTCGCTTATCTCCTCTACTTCCTCTACTTCCCTGTCCTCTACTTCCTCTGCTTCCCTGTCCTTATCTCCTCGACTTCCTGTCCTTTCTCCTCTGCTTCCATGTTCTTATCTCCTCTACTTCCTCTACTTCCTGTCTCTACTTCCTCTGCTTCCCTGTCCTTATCTCTCTTCCCTGTCCTTGTCTCTCTACTTCCCTGTCCTTATCTCCTCTTTCTTCCATGTTCTTATCTCTCTACTTCCTCTACTTCCCTCCTTATCTCCTCGACTTCCCTGTCCTTATCTCCTCTACTTCCCTGTCCTTGTCTCCTCTGCTTCCATGTTCTTACTTTATTTCTTTTCTTCCTGTCTTATCTCCTCTCTTCCCTACTTCCCTGTCCTTGCCTCTCTTCCTCCTTCTGTCCTCTCGCTCTACTTCCTCTTCTCCTCGACTTCCTGTCTTGTCTCCTCTGCTTCCATGTCTTTCTCTCTCTTCCTCTACTTCCTGTCCTCTCTTCCTCTTTGTCCTTATCTCCTCTACTTCCTGTTATGCTACTTCTGTCCTTTTCTCTGCTTCCTCATTTCTCTCTACTTCCACTCTCTGTTCCTCTGCTTCCCTGTCCTTATCCTCTCTTCCTGACCTTAACTCCCTACTTCCCTGTCCATATCTCCTCTCTTCCATGTTTCTTATCTCCTCTCTTTCTCTACTTCCTGTCCTCTACTTCCTCTGCTTCCCTGTCTTATCTCTCTACTTCCCTGTTCTTATCTCTCTACTTCCTCTATTCCCTGTCCTTATCTCTCTCTACTTCCCTGTCCTTATCTCTCTACTTCCTGTCCTATCTCCTCTCTACTTCCCTGTTCTTATCTCCTCTCTTCCCTGTCTCTCCTCTGCTTCCCTGTTTATCTCTCTGCTTCTCTCTTCCCCTGTCCTCATCTCTCTACTTCCTGTCTATCTCCTCTGCCCTGTTCATCTCTTTTGTTCTTCTCTCCTCTGTGTTCTTGTCTCCTCTGCTTCCCTGTTCTTATCTCCTCTACTTCCTCTCTTCCCTGTCCTCATCTCTACTTCCCTGTTCCTTGTCTCCTCTACTTCCTCCTATTCATTATCTCCTCTACTTCCCTGTTTTTATCTCCTCTGCTTCTCTACTTCCCTGTTCCTCATCCTCTACTTCCTCTGTCCCTTATCTCCTCTGCCCTGTTCCTTATCTCCTCTACTTCCTTCTTATCTCCTCTACTTCCCTGTTCTTATCTCCTCTACTTCCTGTTCTTATCTCCTCTACTTCCTCTCTTCCCTGTCCTCATCTCCTCTACTTCCTGTTCCTTATCTCCTCTACTTCCTCTCTTCCTGTCCTCATCTCCTCTACTTCCCTGTTCTTATCTCCTCTACTTCCTCTACTTCCCTTCTCCTCTTCTCTCCTTATCTCCTCTACTTCCCTATTCTTATCTCCTCTACTTCCCTATTCTTATCTCCTCTACTCATGTTCTTATCTCTCTACTTCCTCTACTTCCCTGTCCTTATCTCCTCTACTTCCCTGTTCTTATCTCCTCTACTTCCTGTTCTTATCTCCTCTACTTCCCTGTTCTTCATCTACTCTACTTCCCCCTTCTTCCCCTCTACTTCCTCTCTTCCTGTCCTTATCTCCTCTACTTCCCTTGTTCTCCTCTACTTCCCTGTCCTTATCTCCTCTACTTCCCTGTTCATATCTCCTCTACTTCCCTGTCCTCTCTACTTCCCTGTTCCTATCTCCTCTACTTCCCTGTTCTTATCTCCTCTACTTCCTCTTTTTATCTCCTCTATTCCTCTACTTCCCTGTCTCCTCTCCTCTACTTCCCTGTCCTTATCCTCTCTACTTCCCTGTCCTTATCCTCTACTTCCCTGTTCTTATCTCCTCTAATTCCTGTTTTATCTCCTCTCTTCCTCTACTTCCCTGTCTCTCATCTCTCTCCACTTCCCTGTTCTTATCTCTTCTAATTCCCTGTTTTATCTCCTCTACTTCCTCTGCTTCCTCATCTCCTCTACTACCTGTCCTTATCCTCCACTTCCTCCCTGTCCTTATCTCCTCTACTTCCTGTCCTTATCTCCTCTACTTCCTGTCCTTATCTCCTCTACCTCCTGTCCTTATCCTCCACTTCCCTCCTGTCCTTATCCTCTACTTCCTCCCTGTCCTTATCTCCTCTGCTTCCCTCCTTTACCCCTTATCTCTCTACTTCCCTGTGTATCTCCTCTACTTCCCTCCTCCCCTTGTCTCCTCTACTTCCTCCCCTTTATCTCCTCCTACTTCCCTCTGTCCCCTTATCTCCTCTGCTTCCCTCCTCCCTCCTCTCCTCTACTTCCCTCCTCCCCTTATCTCCTCTACTTCCCTCCCTCTTATCTCCTCTACTTCCCTCCTCCTTATCCCTCTACTTCCCTCTCTCCCTGTCTCTCTGCTTCCTCCCTCACTTATCTCCTCTCTTCCTCCATTCATATCTCCTCTACTTCCCTCGCTCCTTATCTCCTCTACTTCCCTCCATGTCCTTATCTCCTCTACTTTCCCTCCATGTCCTTATCTCCCCTCTACTTCCTCTCTCCTTATCTCCTCTACTTCCCTCCTCCCTTATCTCCTCTACTTCCCTCCATGTCCTTATCTCCTCTACTTCCCTCCCTCCCTTATCTCCTCTACTTCCCTCCTGTTTATCTCTCTTCCCTCATGTCCTTGTCTCTCTTCCTCCTTCCTTATCTCCTCTACTTCCCTCCCTCCCTTGTCCTCTACTTCCCTCCTCCTTATCTCCTCCTCTACTTCCCTCTGTCCCTTATCTCCTCTACTTCCTCCCTCCCCTTATCTCCTCTGCTCCCTCCCCTCCCTTATCTCCTCTGCTCCCTCCCTGTCTCTCCTTCCCTCCCTCCCCTTATCTCCTCTACTTCCCTCCGTCCCCTTATCTCTCTGCTTCCCTCTCTCCCTTATCTCCTCTCTTCCCTCCCTCCCCTTATCTCCCCTACTTCCTCCATGTCCTTGTCTCCTCTTCCCTCCCCTCCTCTTATCTCTCCTCTGCTTCCTCTTTACCTTATCTCCTCTACTTCCTCCGTCCCCTTATCTCCTCCTACTTCCCTCCATGTCCTTATCTCCTCTACTTCCCTCCCTCCCCTTGTCTCCTCTCTTCCCTCCATGTCCTTATCTCTCCCTCCCTCCCCTTATCTCCTCTACTTCCCTCCGTCCTTATCTCCCTACTTCCTCCATGTCCTTATCTCTACTTCCCTCCCTCCTCTTATCTCCTCTACTTCCCTCCCTTATCTCATCTCCAGTCCCCTTATCTCTCTACTTCCCTCCATGTCCTTATCTCCTCTGCTTCCCTCCCTCCCCTTATCTCCTCTACTTCCCTCCATGTCCTTATCTCCTCTACTTCCCTCCCTCCCTTATCTCCTCTACTTCCTCCCTCCCCATCTCCTCTACTTCCCTCCGTCCCTTTCTCCTCTACTTCCCTCCCTCCTTATCTCCTCTACTTCCTCCTCCTTATCTCTACTTCCTCCATGTCCTTATCTCTATCTTCCCTCCTCCCCTTATCTCCTCTGCTTCCCTCCCTCCTTATCACCTCCTTCCCTCCGTCCCTCTCCTCTACTTCTCCATGTCCTTATCTCCTATACTTCCTCCCCTTTTTGTCTCATTCATATAATCACTAACTTTATTCTTCGTTCATCGTAAAAATGTCATTACCATTTTGCATGATAACCCCACCTAAATGAGCCTAACAGCTTTGCTCACTAAAGCCCATTATTCCATTACCCATTAAAAACACTCCAACACGTTCCCTAAACACAAAATAAAAAGATTGTTATCTGTTCTTTATTCTAATCCAACGCAATTTTTAGTCTTCTCTTCGTTCTTATTCATTTTTTATATTTATTATTTATTTTGGTCTCCTTTCAACATATGTACTACGTCACAGTAAAGTTAAGGCACCACCTGTATGATACTGTAACTATACATGAAACTTACTGTACCTGTAGTTTATACCTGAATGTGTACTAGGTAAAGGCACCACCTGTATGATACTGTCACCAGGTGGGAATTAATTACTGTACCTGCGCCAAGAAGACAAGTAAATGTACCTAAAATTAGTTGATCATTCGACAATTTATTAAGCAAACGTATATATTATAAAGTATATATGAACTGTATATATTATGTTATTGATAGTAATGTATTTCAGACAATACTCAGCATAATCTTCATGAACACTGCCGAGTATAAGAAAACGGTATACTTATGTTCCTTCGCTGTTGTAGCCATAATCACCAGACATATGACGTAGGCCCACTTGAGAGCCTACCCTGATAAAGTCATAATTATCAAGGCGAAATAAACAAGTGAGGCCAGCCAGTCAGCCAGCCATAACCGTCAGCCACTACAAGACATATGCCTCTTAACTCATCATCGTCAAAAGACAAAATACTTATCAAGCATAAAAAAAAAAAATATTGGGTTTAATTTACATCCTAGAGGTTAGCCATGATGACCTGCCACATGAAGCAGCTGAGGCTGTTGTAGACATAATCCACCAGGCAGATAATAAAAGAAATAAGCCATATGTGTCGGTACAAGCCTTTGTTACTTATCACAACCGCATTTATTACTCACCTCCTTAATAGTGCAAGAAAAAGAGAAAGATATGATGTAGACACCTCGTTCTGAAGCCTTAGCAGACATAACCATTATCACCAACAACTATAATCACATGACGGAGCTTCGTGTAAAAGCCTTTAGTGCCGTAGAACTCACTATACTCACCTCCTTCAAATGGTGCATGAAAAGAAAAACATATTTTAGTGTTTAAGTTTGGATGACGAGGCTCGCCACACTGTAAGACGCGTGACACAGGCGCCACACTCCAACACTGACAGCAAAATAAAATGAAATACATAAATAATTATATCAAGCTGTGGAACAATTGTGGTTCCATCTTATTTTATGTCCGTGTCAGCATGTGTGTGTGTGTGTGTGTGTGTTTATGATATCTTGAGGGTTTGTATACGGTACTCGGAAAAATGGCACAGGAAAAATGGCACAATTTTCATACTAGGAAAAAATGGCACAACAAATTTCACTTTAAGATCACGAACCACAAACAGGCTAACGAGCTATCCAGCGTATTAGAGTTAATGATGATGATTGGTAACTTGTTATATCACCTTTGTTTAGCCCTGACTTCCATTTATACATCTCGATCATATCGCCCCTCACTCTACGTCTCTCGAGGGAGTGCAGGTTAAGATGCTTTAACCTGTCTCTGTACTCAAGGTTCCTAATACCCGGGATTAGTCTTGTCATTCTCCTCTGAATTCTTTCTAGGGATTCTATATCCATTATGTAGTACGGAGACCAGAACTGAACTGTGTAATCCAAGTGAGGTCTCACACGCGCGAGATATAGTTTTAGGATGACCCCGTTAGTCTTGTAACTAACCCTCATTCCTGTCAAAGCATTCTTTACTTCCTCTACTACCAGGTTGTGGGCTTGCCATCCTTCATCTGATCCAGTGGATCCAAGCTGACCATGCTGTTGTTTCATCTCAAATCATCAAAGAAGCTCGTGGTAAGCCACCCAGGAAGCGCCAAAAATGAGTTTACAAGAACCTCCACCCAAGGCTGAAGACCCTCTGCCAGGACCCTCCAAGCTGGTCGCTAGTCAGTCCAAGAGTTTTTGCAAGGCGCTGGCTATAACATTCGTTGCTAATCTTAAACAATAATATGCAATGTGAAATTTAAAATTTTGTAATTCATTTATGTACGAGGTTTCACTAACAAACGGTAGATTGTTTTAGTTATAAGTAATAAATGTTTTATGTTATGACGTTGATATAACTCTTAAGTAAGTTTCAGTAACAAATGTTAAATTTTTTTAGCTACATGTCAATAAAAATTAATGTCATTTTTTCCTAGTTCGATGGTTATCCCTTTTTTTCCTGTGTCATATTTTCCTAACGCCATTTTTCCTACATTCTTTGTACACATCACAAGAGGTACGAGAGGTTTGCAGACACCTTTGTTAATTATGACTGGACTGCATCACCTGCACAGAGATATGCAGGAACACACAGGTAATCTTCAATAAGCACCACCATCTGATTACGTCCACCAGGTACAAAGGTAAACAAAAGATCACTATATAGAAGAAAGCTCTGAATACACTGACCCACATATTGTACAGACCCACACACTGTACAGTCCCACACACTGTACAGTCCCACACACTGTACAGACCCACAAACACTGTACAGACCCACACACAGTACAGTCCCAAACACTGTACAGACCACACACAGTACAATCCCACAAACACTGTACAGACCCACACACTGTACAGACCACACACACTGTACAGACCCACACACTGTACAGACCCACACACTATACAGACCCACACACTGTACAGACCCACACACTGTACAGTCCCACACACTGTACAGACCCACACACTGTACAGACCCACACACTGTACCAGACTCACAAACTCTGTACAGACCCACACTGTGCAGTCACACTGGTACAGACCCACACTGTACAGACCCACACACAGTACAATCCCACATGCAATATAATACTACCTATTATCATTATTATTATTATTATTATTATTATTATTATTATTATTATTATTATTATTTTATTTACACTGCACTACAACGCTTCCTAGGGGTCGCATGTAGTGCTGGTTGGTCGACGCTGAACTGAACCACAACTTGCGTTATTTACTCATCACTTTACTCTGTTGGAATTTTTCATTTCATAGATGATAAAAAATGGTGAAGAAAATGGTAGAAGACAAAGATAAAACCATACATAGTAGATATGAAGGTAACAGTGTAGTTATAATGGAATATTTAGGATAAAATAACAAACATTGGAACATAACGTAACTTCATTCATTCATTATCCTGTATAGAGACAATAATTACCTTTATACTTTTCACACTGCACAAGGTAAGATGAGGTTACGAAACATGAGTTATACACAGGGTAAAATATGTCCATAATTCGTCTGGGATAAACTTTAGCCTTGATTAATATGAGTAGATTTTATCTCACCGTCCACAACAACAGCTTGGTGACTGGTATTATGACGTCACGTTTAACCTCTCTACACGTATACAAGTTTAGATATATTACCGTGTGTGTGTGTGTGTGTGTGTGATAAAGTATTTATATTAAAGAAATATTAAGAAAATCCCAAGTTCTCGTCATGTTGCAGACGCGGATATTGATGCGGATATTGATGCGAGTAAAAATTTTCAAGATGACAACCATCACTAATCACTTCATATGCCAATTTACTGCTTTAAGAATCTTAGTGTAGTTATGTCGCCATTCTGGTCATTTTTAGGTCAAGTGAGTTAGGTTAGGTTAGGTTAGGTTAGGTTAGGTTAGGTCAAACATTTGTTCATTAGTTTTTTAAGTCTTTATTAAGAGAAACTAAATGTTGACCTGTGTATTCGAGCCCAAGTGTTTCAGTGTTTATAGCGGTTTCAGTGTAGTGTTTATAGAGCCAAGTGTTTCAGTGTTTATAGGCCAGTGTTTCAGTGTTTATAGGAAGTGTTTCGTGTTTATAGCGCCAAGTGTTTCAGTGTTTATAGAGCCAAGTGTTTCAGTGTTTATAGAGCCAAGTGTTTCAGTGTTTATAGAGCCAAGTGTTTCAGTGTTTATAGAGCCGTGTTTCAGTGTTTAAGCCAGTGTTTCAGTGTTTATAGACCCAAGTGTTTCAGTGTTTATAGAGCCAAGTGTTTCAGTGTTTATAGGCAAGTGTTTCAGTGTTTATAGAGCCAAGTGTTTCAGTGTTTATAGAGTAGAGTGTTTCAGTGTTTATAGCGCCGTGTTTCAGTGTTTATAGAGCCAAGTGTTTCAGTGTTTATAGAGCCAAGTGTTTCAGTGTTTATAGACCGGTAGCCAGTGTTTCAGTGTTTATAGAGGTTTAGTGTTGTGTTTCAGTGTTTATAGAGCCATTGTTTATGAGCCAAGTGTTTCAGTGTTTATAGAGCCAAGTGTTTCATTGTATATAGCGCAAGTGTTTCAGTGTTTATAGAGCCAAGTGTTTCAGTGTTTATAGAGCCAGTGTTTCAGTGTTTATAGAGCCAAGTGTTTCCAGTGTTTATAGCGCCAAGTGTTTCCAGTGTTTATAGGGCCAAGTGTTTCAGTGTTTATAGCGCCGTGTTTCAGTGTTTATAGAGCCAAGTGTTTCAGTGTTTATAGAGCCAAGTGTTTCAGTGTTTATAGAGCCAAGTGTTTCAGTGTTTATGAGTCAAGTGTTTCAGTGTTTATAGAGCCAAGTGTTTCAGTGTTTATAGAGCCAAGTGTTTCAGTGTTTATAGCCAAGTGTTTCATTGTTTATAGAGCCAAGTGTTTCAGTGTTTATAGAGCCAAGTGTTTCAGTGTTTATAGCGCCAAGTGTTTCAGTGTTTATAGAGCCAAGTGTTTCAGTGTTTATAGAGCCAAGTGTTTCAGTGTTTATAGAGCCAAGTGTTTCAGTGTTTATAGCGCCAAGTGTTTCAGTGTTTATAGAGCCAAGTGTTTCAGTGTTTATAGAGCCAAGTGTTTCCAGTGTTTATAGCGAAATGTTTCAGTGTTTATAGAGCCAAGTGTTTCAGTGTTTATAGAGCCAAGTGTTTCAGTGTTTATAGAGCCAAGTGTTTCAGTGTTTATAGAGCCAAGTGTTTCAATGTTTATAGAGCCAAGTGTTTCAGTGTTTATAGGCCAAGTGTTTCAGTGTTTATAGAGCCAAGTGTTTCAGTGTTTATAGAGCCAAGTGTTTCAGTGTTTATAGAGCCAAGTGTTTCAGTGTTTATAGAGCCAAGTGTTTCAGTGTTTATAAGTGTTTATTTATAGCGCCAAGTGTTCAGTGTTTAAGAGCCAAGTGTTTCAGTGTTTATAAAGCATGTTTATGTTAGCCAAGTGTTTCAGTGTTTATAGAGCCAAGTGTTTCATTGTTTTACAGCCAAGTGTTTCAGTGTTTATAGAGTGTTTCAGTGTTTATAGAGATGTTTCAGTGTTTATAGCGCCAAGTGTTTCATTGTTTACAGAGCCAAGTGTTTCAGTGTTATAGAGCCAAGTGTTTCAGTGTTTATAGCGCCAAGTGTTTCATTGTTTATAGAGCCAAGTGTTTCAGTGTTTATAGAGCAAGTGTTTCAGTGTTTATTGAGCCAAGTGTTTCAGTGTTTATAGAGCCAAGTGTTTCAGTGTTTATAGAGTCAAGTGTTTCAGTGTTTATAGGGCTGTTTCAGTGTTTATAGAGCCAAGTGTTTCAGTGTTTATAGAGCCAAGTGTTTCAGTGTTTATAGAGCCAAGTGTTTCAGTGTTTATAGAGCCAAGTGTTTCAGTGTTTATAGAGCCAAGTGTTTCAGTGTTTATAGAGCCAAGTGTTTCAGTGTTTATAGAGCCAAGTGATTCAGTGTTTATAGCGCCAAGTGTTTCAGTGTTTATAGAGCCAAGTGTTTCATTGTTTATAGCGCCAAGTGTTTCAGTGTTTATAGAGCCAAGTGTTTCATTGTTTATAGCGCCAAGTGTTTCAGTGTTTATAGCGCCAAGTGTTTCAGTGTTTATAGAGCCAAGTGTTTCACTGTTTATAGAGCCAAGTGTTTCAGTGTTTATAGAGCCAAGTGTTTCAGTGTTTATAGCGCCAAGTGTTTCAGTGTTTATAGAGCCAAGTGTTTCAGTGTTTATAGAGTCAAGTGTTTCAGTGTTTATAGAGTCAAGTGTTTCAATGTTTATAGAGCCAAGTGTTTCAGTGTTTATAGAGTCAAGTGATTCAGTGTTTATAGAGCCAAGTGTTTCAGTGTCGTTTATAGAGCCAAGTGTTTCAGTGCTTATAGAGCCAAGTGTTTCAGTGTTTATAGAGTCAAGTGATTCAATGTTTATAGAGCCAAGTGTTTCAATGTTTATAGAGCCAAGTGTTTCAGTGTTTATAGAGCCAAGTGTTTCAGTGTTTATAGCGCCAAGTGTTTCAGTGTTTATAGAGCCAAGTGTTTCAGTGTTTATAGAGTCAAGTGTTTCAGTGTTTATAGCGCCAAGTGTTTCAGTGTTTATAGAGTTAAGTGATTCAGTGACACCTCTATAACAACACCCGTGGCTCTGATAGCTACTGGGGCCAGATTTCAGCATCGATATTTTTTTGTTCTTTCCGTTCCGTGCTAAGGGGAGGAATCAACAGAGCAAGATGAAAGTAGCCTTCTACTCTCTCTCTCTCTCTCTCTCTCTCTCTCTCTCTCTCTCTCTCTCTCTCTCTCAAGTCACAGGGAGGGGTTGCAGCCTCCCTCTAGGATGATTGCCAAATATATATAATTCAAGAAAATAATGTAACCTAGACTACAATTCAGAATATCACTACAAATATAATTATACCTATTAACCCTTTGAGGCCTATGGTTTAACCCTTTGAGGCCTATGGTTTAACTCTTTGAGGCCTATGGTTTAACCCTTCGAGGACGATGGCTTAATCCTCTGAGGTCTATGGTTTAACACTTTGAGGCCTATGGTTTAACCCTTTGAGGCCTATGGTTTAACCCTTTGAGGCCTATGGTTTAATCCTTCGAGGACGATGGCTTAATCCTCTGAGGTCTATGGTCTAACAATGGTTTAAATAGGCGTTCGAAGTCGTCCGCACTTACTGGTACATAACAATTGGACCATTGGCTAAAGAGTTACCAACGGGAACCATATTACGTTCACTAAGTTTGAAATTGTAATAACAAACCATACAGAAAAAAACCCTCTATATACCGGAATTCGTTAGATGGAGGATTCATTTAAAGCAGACCCTCGATATAACGGACTTTACTCTCGATGTAGTTCGTTATATAGAGGTTTCATTGTGGTTCTGAGTTTAATGTTTTCTTTCGTGTTAATTCTGATCGCCGTTCTTTATCTCCAAGCATTGACGCCGTTTAATTAAAGTAGCAGTAGTTGTAAGATCAGGCTCCTTCTATTACAAATACTGAGAAATAATGAGACTTTGTAAGAAATAATGAGATTTAGAGAGAAATGGTAAGAAATAAAGAGATTTTGTGATAAATAGTGAGAAATGGTGAGAAATGGTGAGAAATGGTGAGAAATGGTGAGAAATAAAGAGATTTTGTGAGAAATAGTGAATAATAATGAGAAATGGTGAAAAATGGTGATATAATGAGATTTTGTGAGAAATAGTGAGAAAAAATGAGAATGGTGAGAAATGGTGAGAAATAATGAGTGTGAGAAATCGTGAGAAATAATGAGAAATGGTGAGACAAAGAGATTTTGTGAGAAATAGTGAGAAATAATGAGAAATGATGAGAAATAGAGATTTTGTGAGTAGTGAGAAATAATGAGAAATGATGAGAAATAGAGATTTTGTGAGAAATAGTGAGAAAAAATGAGAATGGTGAGAAATGGTGAGAAATAATGAGTGTGAGAAATAGTGAGAAATAATGAGAAATGGTGAGAAATAATTAGATTGTGAGAAATAGTGAGAAATAATGAATGGTGAGAAATGGTGAGAAATAATGAGATTTTGTGAAAAATAGTGAGAACTAATGAGACCGTGTGAGAAATAGTAAGAAATAATGATAAATGGTGAGAAATAGTGAGAAATATTGAGAAATAGTGAGAAATGATGAGAATTAATGAAAACAACTGAGAAATAATGAAATTGGTAAATATGAATATTGAGAAAGATAGTGAGAAACTTTGACAATTATGGATAAATATCGTGTGTCTCACTATCTTTACTCCTTTATCTATCTCTATCTCACTATCTTTATGTATTCAGTACTGCCTGTATGTATCATGTACTGCCTAAATGTATCCTGTCTAATGTGTCCTTGGGAAACCTTCTGGCTCAATAATGTAGTTGAATAGAGAAGAGAAGAGAAGAGAAGAGAAGAGAAGAGAAGAGAAGAGAAGAGAAGAGAAGAGAAGAGAAGAGAAGAGAAGAGAAGAGAAGAGAAGAGAAGAGAAGAGAAGAGAAGAGAAGAGAAGAGAAGAAAAAGAAGATAAAAGAGGAGAAGAGAGAAGAAAAAGAAGAGAAAAGAGGAGAGGAGAGGAGAGAACTAACAAGGAGGGAGAACAGGTGGTGAAGGAGGGCAACAAGAGGGTAGCAGTATTGACCCGCCTAGACTCACCTTCCCCTCTGGTGAGCCTAAGTCATCTCCCCGCCAGGTGTGTGACTCACTCTTCACTAATTGTTTTTTAGAACCTGCTGGTGTCTCAGGTGTGGTCCCATCTGGTCCCTTCCCTAACTGTCATATGTTTATTCTGTTTAAACGAACATTATATATGATACAGTCTCCATGGGAATAACCTAACCTAACCTAACCTCTAAGATAAATGAATAAAATAAATTAAAAATGCGAACGAGTCTAACTTACAGTAAATATAGATGGTATCCATTTCCAACATTTACTTTTGATTATTTATAATATTTTCTGTAAGTAGAACAAGATAAGTAACATCATAGATGTGAACCGTAAAATAAGGGATATATCTATATTCTTGATTACCGCAGATGCAGACGGACTTCCCGATCACTCTGGCAATCTGTCACATCATAAGCCGCAATCATTGGATTAATCTCCATATTACAAGTCGGAGTTAATTTCATATAAAGCAAGAACTCAGTCCTTGTCACCCCTCAACACGAAGACCAGGTCTGTTGTTGGATGTTATTGTGGGTTATTTATCAACCTCACAGATAGTTTGGTATACGGTATATACAGAGCGACAAACACACACACACACACACACACACACACACACACACACACACACACACTACCTTTCTGTCACTTGTAATCGAGTATGACGACCATCCAGCTATGATACAAGGATATGAGTTATTGAGGATTTCACCTTCGTTGGTGAGCTCTGAGGTGACTTGAAAGGCCGATAGGAGATCGGCAGGGTCATCCACAGGGGTGGCGGCAGCGTCTTTCCGGCGCTGGCGCTCGTCTGCCTCGGCATGCAGTCGGACTAATACGAAAGTATTGACACATTCTCGCGTGGAGCTCCTCCAAGCGTTACGGTGTGGAGTGATCGTCTCCCAATTGAGGAGGTCGAATTGGCTCTTTTTCAGGTTTGTCTTAGGACTACCCTTATACCTTTTTCGTTGTCCACCAGCGTTACGTTTACCATTCGTTAGGCGGCTGTAAAGTAGCTACTTTGAGAGTCTACTGTCGTCCATGCGGGTACCAGCCAGTTTAACATAGTTTTCATGGATAATAGTAGCCTCGATGCCCCTACAGTTGGTGTCAGCAAGAATAGTGGCATTTGTTCTCTTGTCTTCCCAGCGAACTGGGAGACTACATTTGTGAAATTTTCAAGTGCCTTCAGATGTCCCCTGTATGTGACCCATGTCTTGCTGCCAAACAGCAGGGTGGGGAAAACCACTGCTCAATATACGTGTAATTTTGTAGATAATATCAGCTCCCCACAGCTGAAGACACGGGTATGGAGTTTGTCAAAGGCTTGAGATGCGCATTTGATCCGACATTGAATCTCTTCATCGATGTCCGCGGTGATGGACAGTTGGGGGCCGAGATACTGAAAGTGAGTAACATTAGAGAGGGTAGTACCGTTAAGATGGATGGATGGTGGAGGTGTGTTTGAACCAGGGACAGGCTGAAAGAGAATCTGAGTGTTACGTACATTCACCTCAAGGCCAAGGTCGTCTGTATACTGTAGTTCAGTGATGGAAGCGGCCGACACCTTTGTTCCTGCCTGGAGTCGTCTTATGTTCAAAAGTCCCTTCATCCGGTACTGGATGTCCACCCCGCCGATTAAATTGGCACTGGCACGAGTAAGGAAGAGAGCCAAGAAAATGGAAAAGAGAGTTGGTGCCAGAACACATCCTTGTCTTACCCCAGTTTGGATGGGGAAGAACTCAAACTGGGTGCCATTGTGCAGGACACTGCCGTTCATGCAATTATGGAGTTGACTCACAATGGCAATGAATTTTGGTGGGCAGCCAAAACGACTGAAGGTCCGCCAGAAGTGTTTCACTGTTGAGCCGAGTCAAAGGCCATGGTTAGGCCGATGCTGTTCTCTGCACTTTACCTGTATCTGGTGGGCAGCAATCAAACAGGGAGGTACTACCACCTGGGAAGATATTGGAAGCATAATGTGTTGTCTAATGGTAGACCCTGCTGCCATATGGCATCACGAAAACTGTAACCAAGTCCCAGGTTGCTGATCTGACTTTCTGCCTCATTTACACACAATTGCAGGGTCTCAATTGTTTCTCTTACTTTGTGAACACAACATACATATATCGTTTCTCACTATTGATCTTTTTTTTCTTTTTTTCTTTATCTATGGTCATCTATTAATAATAATAATACTATTATTATTATAATCATTATTATTTTTTTGTATTATATTATTATTTTATATTTTTATTTAATAATTTTATTTTGTATTAATAATTATTTATTTTTATTCATTATTATTATTATTATTATTATTATTATTATTATTATTATTATTATTATTATTATTATTATTACGTATTATTATTATTATTATTATTATTACATTTTCATCCCAAGCGCTGATGTGGATCACTGACCTGTGCCCAGGTGGGCTAATCCCGTAATAACAATTAAAAAGATTCTGGGAGGAAATTATCCGCCTCAGAAGTCTGTTTAGGAGGACTCGGGCAATAATCTTGCCAGCTACGGACAAAAGCGAGATTCCCGGTAGTTGCGCCGCACACACACACACACACACACACACACACACACACACACACACACTGTTCAAAAAGGAGTCATAATGTATATACATTAAATATTTTACCTCCCCAAAAATACCGGATATAAATATTCAGTGGTGTTTGGGACCCTCCGTCAAGCTTGGAAGAGGAGGAGGAGGATCGAGAATGAGACGCTACAAAACGAAAGGAAACGAATAATTATTTCTTCGCCCTTCCTCCACTCCCCTTCTCCTTCCCTTTCTTTTACCTTCCCCCTTCCTTTTTCTTTCCCTCCTCTTCTTCAATTACCTTCCATTCCTCTCTCATTCCCTTACCCTCTTTCTCTTCCTTCCTTCCTCCTTTTTTTTCAACGCCCTCCTCGCCTATTTCCCTCCTTCCTTCATCTTCCTTGCTTCTTCAACTTCATTCTCCACTCCTTCCCTCTCTCCCTACTATCTCCCTCACCCACACCTCACTTTCCTCCACCTCTCATTCTCTCCCCCACTCTCTTTCATCCCTTCATCCACCCCTCTCTCTCTCCCGCTCCCATTCACCCTTACCCTTCACTTCTCCCCCTTTCCCTTCCCCCCCTACACACACACACACACACACACACACACAAAACAGGTAACTCCTTCACTGTATACCGACCCCGAGACCAGAGTGGGTCGAGCACTCCCCACTAACGCAGCTTATGTACAGTGCAGTACTTGAGTCCCTTTCTTTCTCTCGTTTTGTTTTTTTGTGGGCTTTTGGATTTTTTTTTTAAATGGGAAAATGATAATGATACTGTGATAATAATAAAAATAATAATAATAATGATAATAATAATAATAATAATAATAATAATAATAATAATTACATCAATAGGATTAATAACAATAAAATCTAATAATAAAATAGATAACAATAAAATAATAGGGTTATTAACACTGCTGCCCGACACTGTATATTCGGGTACATCTCTGGCCGAGTGCAAAAAGGGCCAATGCCCAAAATTGCCACAACACAAACACATGTGACGAAGATATTAGGAACAACTTGAGAATATATGAAACAGTAGAGAGGCAGTGTAATAAAAGCTGTACAGTATACCACTTCCTGGACCTCGACCGACTAATGTGGTAATATAATTGGTGTATGACGTCACGTGGATTAACTGGTTATACCACCTCAGAAAAAAGGTTATAAGCGTTAATTAATGTGAATGACTTTCTGAAAACAAATTACAACGATGGTATTACAAATTACAGTTACTGAGTGTTTGTAATCATGGCACGCGGGTACAGTATATCTACCACACAGGTACGCGTGTCTTACCCCGCCTAGATATGACTGCTGCAGGAAGGTTTTATGGTCCTAACAAGAAAAACCCTGACGGACCATTAAGGCAGCGGACACACACACACACACACACACACACACACACACACACACACACACACCACAAATTATGCTGAATATTAAATATTTATACTCGACAGTCCTCAATGTTTAGTGAGGTACAGTACACTGAGTTATGTTTAGTAAGGTACAGTGCACGACCGGTAGCCTTCTGAGGGAGCCTGAGCCTCTACCTTCACATCTTAGTAATGTAATCTGCCTCAGATCCTGGGCGAATTTTTCTGTTCAAGAGCACCAACGATGAATATACCTAACATATGGGTAACAAAGATAATGGTCGCTTAATGATACACCCAAAGGTAAGGTAAGGTAAGGTAAGGTAAGGTAAGGTAAGGTAAGGTAGGTAGCAAGGCAAGGCAAGGCAAGGCAAGGCAAGGTAAGGCAAGGCAATGGGCAAGGCAAGGCAAGGTAAGGGTAAGGTAAGGTAAGGTAAGGTAAGGTAAGGTAAGGTAAGGTAAGGTAAGGGAAGGTATATAAGAAACCGACCACAGTTCAATAATTTTCTTCCGCAAAACAAATGTAAACTTTACCTCAACTCTCGCTGTTCCTCTCCTCACCGCGATGCTGTGAGGCGAGTGACCCACGGTGATGTGAAACCCACTGTGATGTGAGTGACCCACTGTGATGTCAGACCCACTGTGATGTGAGTGACTCACGGTGATGTGAAACCCTGTGATGGGTGACTCACAGTGATGTCAGGCCACGGTGATATCAGACCCACGGTGATGTCAGACCCACTGTGATGTGAGACCCACGGTGATGTGAGTGACCCACTGTGAGGCGAGAGACCCACTGTGAAACGAGTGACCCACTGTGAGGCGAGAGACCCACTGTGAAACGAGTGACCCCACTATGAGGCAAGTGACCCAGCATTTTGAAGCAAGAGCCCATTATGACCCCTAAGCGCGCACGCGCACACGCACACACACACACACACACACACACACACACACACACACACCCAGCGCAGGTCCTCCACATATAAGTATTTTAATTTCACTTCAGAACCTTTTCATTAGACACAATGTCTGAAATTAGAATTCCCTTTGATTCTCTGCGTCTTCTCGTTTACCTGTTCCGTCTCCCACAAATTGGTAATTGTGTTGGAGAGTGTTTGGTAGTTGTGTTGGAGTGTTTAGTAGTTGTGTTGGGAGTGTTTGGTAGTTGTGTTGGAGAGTGTTTGGTAGTTGTGTTGGAGGTGTTTAGTAGTTGTGTTGGGGAGTGTTTGGTAGTTGTGTTGGAGTGTTTGGTAGTTGTGTTGGAGAGTGTTTAGTAGTTGTGTTGGAGGTGTTTGGTAGTTGTGTTGGAGTGTTTGGTGTTGGAGAGTGTTTGGCGTAGTTGTGTTGGAGAGTGTTTGGTAGTTGTGTTGGAGAGTGTTTGGTAGCTGTGTTGGAGAGTGTTTGGTAGTTGTTTGTGCTGTGTTGGAGGAGGTTTGGTAGTTGTGTTGGAGTGTTAGTGTGAGTGTTTGGTAGTTGTGTTGGGGAGTTTGGTGGTTGTGTTGGAGTGTGTTTGGTAGTTGTGTTAGTTGTGTTGGAGAGTGTTTGGTAGGTGTGTTGGAGAGTGTTTGGTAGTTGTGTTGGAGGTGTTTGGTAGTGTGTTGCAGAGTGTTTGGTAGTTGTGTTGGAGAATGTTTGGTAGTTGTGTTGGAGAGTGTTTGGTAGTTGTGTTGGAGAGTGTTTGGTAGTTGTGTTGGAGAAGTTGTGTTGGAGTGTGTTTGGTAGTTGTGTTGGAGAGTGTTAGGCAGTTGTGTTGGGGAGGTTTGGTAGTTGCGTTGGGGAGTGTTTGGTTGTTGTGTTGGAGAGTGTTTGGTAGTTGTGTTGGAGTGCAGTTGTGTTGCAGTTGTGGGAGAGTGTTTGGTAGTTGCGTTGGGGAGTGTTTGGTTGTTGTGTTGGAGAGTGTTTGGTAGTTGTGTTGGAGTGTTTGGTAGCTGTGTTGGAGAGTGTTTGGTTGTTGTGTTGGATAGTGTTTTGGTAGTTGTGTTGGAGTGTGTTTGGTTTGTGTTGTAGAGTGTTTGGTAGTTGTGTTGGAGAGTGTTTGTTAGTTGCGTTGGAGAGTGTTTGTTTGTTGGTTGTGTTGGAGAGTGTTTGGTAGTTGTGTTGGAGAGTGTTTGGTAGTTGTATTGGAGAGAGTTTGGTAGTTGTGTTGGAGAGTGTTTGGTAGTTGTGTTGGAGTGTTTGGTAGTTGTGTTGGAGAGTGTTTGGCAGTTGTGTTGGAGAGTGTTTGGTAGTTGTGTTGGAGAGTGTTTGGTAGTTGTGTTGGGAGTGTTTTAGTAGTTGTGTTGGAGAGTGTTTGGTAGTTGTGTTGCAGAGTGTTTGGAGTTGTGTTGAGAGACTTTGTAGTTGTGTTGAGAGTGTTTGGCAGTTGTCTTGCAGAGTGTTTGTAGTTGTGTTGGAGAGTGTTTGGTAGTTGTGTTGAGTGTTTGTTAGTTGTGTTGGAGAGTGTTAGGTAGTTGTGTTGCAGAGTGTTTGGTAGTTGTATTGGAGAGTGTTTGGTAGTTGTGTTGAGAGTATTTGGTAGTTGTGTTGGGAGTGTTTAGTAGTTGTGTTGGAGAGTCTTTGGCAGTTGTGTTGGAGAGTGTTTGGTTGTTGTGTTGGAGAGTGTTTGGTAGTTGTGTTGGAGAGTGTTTAGTAGTTGTGTTGGAGAGTGTTTGGTAGTTGTGTTGGAGATAGATTGCATTCATTAGTTTGTTCACAGTCCAGAGAGGGTATTATTATTATTGTTATTGTCATTATTATTATTAATAATAATAATAATAATAATAATAAGTATAATATAATAATAGAAGCAGCAGCAGCAGTACTACTACTACTACTACTACTACTACTACTACTACTACTACTGTTATTTTTATCATCATCATTTATTAGTGTTTCTTTCATTCTGTTTAATAATTACAATAACACGCTATTCCCCCCAACAGGCGAAAGTTCAGAACACTGTTAAAAAACTAAGGATTTTCGCCTCTCTGTCTATATTCTTTAATCTAGATATGATCAAACCTCTTTCTGATAGCCACCATTACCAGACGCTCGCTGACAGTCTTATAATACTGCAGTCTATTCCTGAACACCTCACGGGCACCAGCTTTATAATTATCCATATTAAATTAAATTACTTTATAAATCAACAAATCAATGGAAGTTTAGCTAGAAATTTATAAATAACATAAAGATATTATACCTGAATCACCTTATTATGTTTGGGTCCAATATTACTAATTATATTTTTCGTTTAGGATTATTACGTTGTTGTTGTTGTTGTTGTTGTGGTTTTGTTTTTTTCTTTGTCTTCTTCCTCATGTTCACATCTGTGTTTCCTCATCAATCAAGTCTACTTTGTTTTATTTTTTTTCTCTTTTACTTTATTCTATTTCATTATCTTCTTATTCCTACTCTTTTCGTTTTCTTTTTCATGCCTCTTCCTCCTTTCTTTTCTTTTCTCCTCCCTTTTCCTCATTTCCTCCACCTCTTTCTCCCTCACGTTCTCCTTCTTTCCAACGCCTTACACCCATTTCCTCTTATCTTCGTTTTCCCTCCCTCCTCTTCCTCCTCCTCTTTTACCTTCATATTCCCTTCATCCTCTTCCTCCTTCTCTATCGCCTTATTCATTCATCTTTCTTCCTTCTCCTCTCTTACCTTCGTCATCTCCCCCTCGCCTCTCGCCTATCCCTTCCTTTTCTCACATCCTTTTCCTCACCCTCCTCTCTCACCTCCATCATCCATCTCACCACCACCCCTCACTCTCTTATCTTCCTCTTCCCTTCCTCCTATCCTCTCTCTCACGTCCATCATCCCTTCCTGTACTTCCTCTCCCTCCTCTTACTTCTTCTTCTCTGCTCCAC
The DNA here is from genome assembly GCF_018991925.1 of Homarus americanus. Lineage (NCBI taxonomy): Eukaryota > Metazoa > Arthropoda > Malacostraca > Decapoda > Nephropidae > Homarus > Homarus americanus. Next base: position 46,415 of record NW_024744568.1, read on the forward strand.
GTCACTGTCTAGGTATCCTGTTAAGGCCCACCGACTCAAGGACTTAGGGGCTGCCGGAGTTTTAGAGGCGGGCGAGGCGGGCACAAGATGTTTTATATACATTTTGTGGAGATTTACCTCAGTTTTTCAGGGATCCGGCGTACGGCTGAAAGCCAAGTGGGCCCTCAGTCTTAATGGACCCGAGTACTATTGGTCCCTAGTACTAACGGGAACAAGTACTAATGGAACCTAGTTTTAATGGGCCCTATTACTAATGGGCATTAGTACAAATGGGCCCTAATGGTAATAGGCCCTAGCGCTAATGGGTCCTAGTCATGATAGACCGTAGTTTAATTCTAATTCTAATAGGCTCCGGTAGTAATGGATCCTAGTCCTAATGGGCCCTAAATCTAATGGGCCAAAGACCTACTAGGAACTAAACTCAATTGGCTTCTCGGTTATTGAAATCCAGATGTAATAGGTCCTAGTAGACCCCAGTTCTCATTGACCTCAGTCCTAGTGGGCCCCAGTCTTAATAGGCTTAAAACTGGAGCTTCTTATGACTGAGGCTTATTAATAGTAGGGTCTATCGAGCACTATTGTCTTTCAAGTTATAGAGGCGCGAGACTTAATTGAATAAACGACAACAACAACGACGCAACAACAAGCCCGCAACGTGAGTACATACGCATTTGTGTGTGTGTGTGTGTGTGTGTGTGTGTGTGTGTGATGCAAAACAGTCAAATCTGATAGTCGTTGAACTGTATCTATGTTGGAAGATGATAACAAAAGCGTGTGTGTTCCTGCGTGTGTTTGTGTTCATATTCATGTTTCAGTTGTGTATGCGTACCTGGGTGTGTGTGTGTGTGTGTGTGTGTGTGTGGTGTGTGTGTTACGCATAGTCTGTTTGTTCATGTGTACGTGTGTCCCGGCTGAGTGTGAGTTTGCCTGCAAGAGCACGTTCTCTAAAGAAAAAAAAAATCTTCCCTACCGAGTTCAGTCGTCTGTGTATAAGCCAAAGAAAACGTTACTCTCCCGGTTTAAAGAGAACGAAAATTTTCAGGAAGTATTTGAGGGGTTAACTATACTAACAACTTCAAACACGTATGACTAGTGAATAATTATTGTAGGCTTTATATATCATTATAGGATAATATGATGGAGAATTATATTTTTTCTTCACATATAATATTCCGATATTTATAGTAAATATGAGAGGTGAGCCGCCACGTGAGGCTCTTTCCAATAATCTATATATTGAAGGACATTACTAATGGACACACACACACACACACACACACACACACACACACACACACACACACACGTGAAACTTAGCATCTTAGTATTTTCAAGACCCCGGGAGAGAGAGAGAGAGATAAACTTCCTCCCACAAACTTGTAAGTACTGAAGTCTTACATCACCTCCCTCTTCTTCTCCTCACCTTAACATAAGAACATAAGGAGTCTGCAAAGGCCGGTTGGCCTGTGCAGTGTGCATGGCACCTCCTGTCAGAGAGTTACTACCACTCTCTATCATCCTTTTGAAACTTTCAGAGTTCCCTACTTACTACAAAGTTGCTAAGCTTGTTCCACTCGTCCACCACCCTATTTGTAGAACCAGTTTCTTCCTATCTCCTCCTAAACCTAAACTTATCAACTTGAATCCGTTGCTACAGGTCCTATCCTGCTCTGATATTATAATAACTTTATCTATATCCCTTTATTGATTCCTTTTTCCCACTTAAATACTTCTATCATATTCCCCTGCACTCTTCGTCTTTCTAGGGAATGCAAGTTAAGTTTCTTTAACCTAAACTGTTCCTCTCTCCCTTTCACCATAACACCATCCTACCCCCCCTTCACCATAACACCATCCCACCCTCTCCCTTCACCATAACACCATCCTACCCCTCTCCCTTCACCATAACACCATCCTACCCCTCTCGCTTCACCATAACACCATCCTACCCTCCTTCACCATAACACCATCCTACCCTCTCCCTTCACCATAACACCATCCTACCCTCTCCCTTCACCATAACACCATCCTACCCTCTCTCCTTCACCATAACACCATCTTACCCTCCCTTCACCATAACACCATCCTACCCTCTCCTTCCACCATAACACCATCCTACCCCTCTCCCTTCACCATAACACCATCTTACCCTCTCCCTTCACTATAACACCATCCTATCCCTCTTCACCATAACACCATCCTACCCCTCTCCCTTCACCATAACACCATCCTACCCTCTCCTTCACCCATAACACCATCCTACCCTCTCCCTTCACCATAACACCATCCTACCCTCTCCCTTCACCATAACACCATCTTACCCTCTCCCTTCACCATAACACCATCCCACCTCTCCTTCACCATAACACCATCCTACCCCTCTCCCTTCACCATAACACCATCCTACCCTCTCCTTCACCATAACACCATCCTACCCTCCCTTCACCATAACACCATCTTACCCCTCCCTTCACCATAACACCATCCTACTCTCCCTTCACCATAACACCATCTCCTTCACCATAACACCATCCTACTCTCTCTTCACCATAACACCATCCTACCCCTCTCCCTTCACCATAACACCATCCTCCCCTCTCCCTCCTCCATAACACCATCCCCTGCCTTTCCTCCTCCTCCTGCCCTCCCTCCACCCCCTCTTCATCACACCCGCCCACCACCTCCCTCAATTAATTAATCACACACCACAACTGACCGTCAGGAGTTAACTGCATCATGCGGGAGCCACTCATTATGGATACACTAATTACTGTTAACTACTCCACTCCAATAAGCGCCTATTATACCTCCATGATATATCCGATGCTTTAGGAATACGTCCAATGCGTCGACAGTACGTCCAATGGGTTCACAGTACGTCCAATGCGTCTACAGTACGTCAAATACATCCATAATACGTCCAATGCGTCCACAGTACGTCCGATGCGTCTAATTGTTCTACGGTATGTGTAAATAATAATAATAATAATAATTAACGGTTTATTGAAGAGCTTGGCAGC
>NW_024744569.1:0-13600 GCF_018991925.1 Homarus americanus
AGGATATAGTACATATATTATTAAGGTAAAAGAAAGCCATTTAATTTCTATAAAGAAGTTTATTTTATTATGTACAGAATATTGAAAATAAAAGTTAAATCAATGCACGCTTTGTTCGCATTACCTCTGTATACTGCACTAAAAAATACTATTTAAACATAGAGGAAAATTTTATTGGTGAATTGATATTTGATTTTAATTCATCAAGTAAACCAATTACGGACTACATTGGCTCGGACTGCTTGGCCTGTCCCTGCTACAGCTTCAGCTGTATCACCAAGTACATGTTGAAAGGTTCCATTGGCGTAAAATCTTAAGGCAACTAGCACTTGCGTGTGTATGGGAACAGCATGAGATCTTCTCGTTCTACGCCTTAAAAATGGATCTAAATCTTCACACAGTCTTAGAATTTCACATCGAGGAAACCTATATCTAATTAGATTTTCATCGCTTATATTTATGGGATCCAAAGGGTCCCGATACCTTCGTTCACGTCGTAAAGCTCGATCATGCAGATAAGCTACAACAAGATCCATTGCAGGGTAACTGGAAAATGAGGTCCAAGTGTTACAGGATCAATCTGCAGGACAAAAAATTATGCAATGGTTTAGAAGTTTGTTACAGTATTGTTTTTATGTTGACACTAACTAATTCAAAGTTTTATCATTAGGCCTAGAATAGAAGGGTTATGCCTGTGAAAAACAAAAATTACGGCCTTAAGGTTTTGCCTGGCTCTTAGGGGTAAAATACTGAAAAAAGCACGTGTTAAAATCTCTGTATTCAATTAAAATTGAAAAAAAATTGTTCATTATGAAAGTAAATAAGGGTGTTAAAAGCATTTAAAAGACATCCTCTTGCCTCAAAGTCTGTCACATACTCGCATTTGAAACTGATTTCTGGTAGGAACAGCAGCCTTCTCCGTTAGCCGGAATCCTTGAAACCCGGAACTTTCTGAAAGCCGTAATTGAAATTTTATCTAAAATTAATTCCCAAAGCATGATTTTGCAGGAAACTTACGGCTTAGGTAAATGACTTTCAGAGAGGCACATTTTCCTGAAAACTATGAGGAAAGTTTCCCAGATAACCGAGAAAATTCCGGAGATGGGGGATATATTTCCGGGTTCGAGAGATGATGTAATGGGCAATTGTAGGAACTACCAAGAAAATTTTTCCATTACCATAAACATTCTGGGGATGAGGGATATTTTCTTGATTTGTGATAACTGTCTTGTTAACGGGAAAACACTCATTCATTCACGGTAGTGCTCTTCACCAATTGTTCAGGCTAACAGAGATCTCACAGTATTTGGTGTTTTACCCCACTAGAATTTAGGTAAATAATCCCTTGCATAATGTTGGCCTGTGACAAGACACATAAGCTATACTAAGATAGCCTTATTCTGGGCAAATTCAAATAAATTGGTTAATGATAGTATAGCCTTGCCTAACCTAAATGACAAATCACTTCTCTTAAATTACTCATTTAGCCTAGACCCTAGTGTTTTCCTTTCAATGTTGGGAATATTTGGTCTGAATTGTCTTCAAGTTCATACAAAAAACAACAATTTAAAACCTGAAAATATATCGGATTAGCCGAAATTTTCTAAAATTAATACTCTACCTATGATAATGTTCAAGGAAAGTCTGGAACTAGGCCTAAGGTAGCTGCTAGACAAAGTGTCTCACTGACGGCCTGACGCTCACCAAAAAACCATGTACACATTCTCTAACCTAACATACCATAACATAACATAACATAACCAAACCAAACCTATCTAACCTATACCCTATTAGTATAATTTCTTATTTAAATAATCCTCATGTTCTAACTAAATTAAGTAGGCCCCATGTTTAAACATTTATTTGCCTAAGACTGAAAAAGCAGTTATATAGGCACCTATTAATCAAGGGAATTGCAATCCATATTTTACACCTAATATCATTTAATTTTCGCTAGCCTATGGAAATTTATAGCCTTTCATGTTATCATAAGCCATATACATAAGAAAATAGGCTAAGACTATTGGTTGAATATTAGAAAAACAAGGCGAAGTCTTGGCAGGAATGTTCACTTGACCTCATATTTGGCTTTCATCACTGAGGGATATTTACGGCTATAAAACATTAATAAGTTCTATCTGCAAGTTTACTCAGTCATAAAACATATTTTTACCCTAAGTGTGAACAATACAAACCTTCTATTTTGGTAAGAAATACTTTATAATGTGTAAGAAGCCAAAGGATGCGTCTCTTCCAAACTGAGACACTCAAGCCGCTTATTATACAACAAAAAAGTTACGAAAAAGACAAAGTGAAATATTATATTTCAGTATGTTGATGTACAAAAGATTTTATTCTTTATTCTATAATAAAACAAGTCTAACAAGCATTATTACAACATATATTATTATTATTTTCTATACAATCGGGAATTAGTCACTACTACATCCGGGTTGAGAGTGTTACACAACCTCGGGAGCTGGTGTAAGTTACTTGTGGTAACTTATGGAGTTCGATGTCAAATATTGGTTTTGAGTATACCATCTGTGTTTTGAGTATACCATCTGTGTTTTGAGTATACCGATCTGAGACTGTAAGTCCAGTTACGGGGTAAACAAAGACATACAGTCCCATCAAATGTTTTGAGTATCCGGCCCCTGAACTGTACTGTGCTGTGCATTTTTACAAACAATAAACATGGCAAGAAAAGCTATTAAAAAAAAGAGATAAAAATTTCACTTTACTGTACCATACCTATCCTCGGCGACAGGACGGGGGTCATCGGGCTCATCGTCACTCAATTCCATAACGGGTGGTGAAGTGGGGGCGACGGTGGATTCAGCTGCTTCCTCATTGCCGCCAGTGATTGATGGTGTTAAATCTCTCCTTCGGTGATCATAGAACATGGTGATGGGGAGTTGTCGTCTCTTTCTTTTCATTTCTTCCATGATGTTTTTGTATGGAGCAAAAACGTCATCCATCCCTCGCATGAATTTCAGGGCACGCACCATGGAGGGGTCCATACTATAGGCCACGTTTTTCAGTGCCTCAATATTCCAGGTCATCTCCCCCAACTTCTCCAACGTTATTTCTTGGTGCTCTTCCTCTTCCTCTTCCTTGCCTGAGTCTACTAACTCCTGTAGATCCTCCTCGGTCAGCTCAGTGTCGTGCTCTTCAATTAGCTTCCTAATCTCGTCCTCTGCCATGTCCTGGAAGCCTTCAGCAGCCACTTTCTTTGACAGTGCCAGGGTCTTTCTGAATATTTTCATTAAAATCCATCAAAATCATTTTCCTTGTCATCGTCTTAAGCACCAAACAGCTCCTCCCAGTCTTCTCCTTGAACAGGGCTAGAGGGTACGTGTTTTTCGAATCGTTTTCAATTAAAAAATGTTACAGCACATGTATATTTTACCTAAACTGTGCCTGAATTAATATATTCTCAGAAATAAATAGTAGTTTTGCTGAAACGCGATGTATTTCAATGTAAAATAGGATAAGATACATGACGAAAACAAAAGACTTTACCTAACCTTCCGATGTTCAAGAGATGTTACTCGTTTTTTTAATAGTTTTCGGTTAAAATACTGTTATATTACAATGATAATCTATTTATACTGTGCTTGATATACTACATTCACGGAAATGTAATATTTTTGCTGAAATGACGTACGTATTACAGTGGAAAGTGGGATAAAATCGTGACGAAAACAATGACTTTCGCTTTCTTTCGTTCAAAAGATGTTACCATAATCGCTTTTCAAATGGTTTTCAATTAAAAAAACTGTTGCATCACAAGTGAATTAGGATAGAATATTTTTGAAATACAACAGTTTTTTAACTGAAAATCATTCGAAAAGCGATTACGGTAACATCTTTTGAACGAAAGAAAGCGAAAGTCATTGCTTTCATCACGATTTTATCCCACTTTCCACTGTAATACGTACGTCACTTCAGCAAAATATTACATTTCCATATTCTCAGAAATAAATACAGTGAACCCTCGCTTTACGCGGTTTCACTTTACGCTTTTCTACATTTACGCGGTACCCTGCCAAAACCGGAATTCCCACTTTTCGCGGTGCATCTACTCATATACGCGGGTGAAGTATAATTTTTTTATTTACCTCATAAAATTCATACAAATTATCCGGCCAGAATATAATTTACATTGCTGGAATTCTTACAATTTGGTGATCATTTTGAATATAAGCATCATAGATTTTGCATTAGACATACAAATTTTAGATCTAATGCAAGTATTTTGTTTACTCAGAGCAAATATGTTATCTTTTGTGCAAAATATATGAAGTGTATATTCAAAATATTCCTGGTCTTGCACGGAATCCAGCAATGTCAATTATATTATCCTAACTTTAGTCTGAGGTATTATTTATTACTAAAAATGTAAATATACTGTTATAACCCAATCATTTCTCTGGTAGGGAAGGAAGGTGGGGGTGAGGGGTAGGGAGGGAGGGAGGGACCCAGGGAGCAGGTGGGAAAAGGGGGGGAGGTGGGGTATTTTGATTGACATATAGTATTTCGGTAAGTATATTTTGTTTATTTATTGAAGATATTTGTTTTAGCTCATAAAATTCATACAAATTATCGGGCCAGAATATAATTTACATTGCTGGAATTCTTAAAATTTGATGATCATTTTGAATATAAACATCATACATTTTGTATTAGACATACAAATTTTAGATCTACTTTAAGTATTTTGTTTACTCTGAGTAAATATGTTATCTTTTGTGCAAAATATATGACATTTATATTCAAAATATTCCTGGTCTTACAAGGAATCCAGCAATGTCAATTATATTATCCTAACTTTAGTCTGAGGTATTATTTATTTCTAAAAAGGTAAATATTCTGGTTTCTCCCACACATTTCTCTGGTAGGGAGGGTTGGTGGGGGGTGGGGGGAGGGAGGGACCGACCGACCATCTGGCGCGGTTGGAAGAGGGGAAGAGGCAAGGTGGAGTACTTTGATTGACAAATAATGTCGTGAAGAATATTTTTTTTTTTATTAACTGAAGATATTTATTTTAGCTCATAAAATTCATACAAATTACCCGGCCAGAATATAATTTACATTGCTGGAATTCTTACAATTTGATGATCATTTTGAATATACACATCATAGATTTTGCATTAGACATACAAATTTTAGATCTACTTTAAGTATTTTGTTTACTCTGAGTAAATATGTTATCTTTTGTGCAAAATATATGACATTTATATTCAAAATATTCCTGGTCTTACAAGGAATCCAGCAATGTCAATTATATTACCCTAACTTTAGTTTGAGGTATTATTTATTACTATACCTTAAAATCTAGTGGTTTTTCCCCCAAACATTTCTCAGAGAGGGAAGAGCCAGGAGTGTGAGAAGAGAGGGAGGGAGTTGAGTCCATTATTTGAATGGACATTAACTTGGCGACTGTATTTCTCTATTTCTCTTAAGTATTAATTGTGTGCATGTACCATCATAAAATTAAGATGTTATTTTTACTAAAACATAGGTATTGTGTCGGAAAAAGTGGAGTTTTGGGGTCAGCCGGTCTCTATTTCATTTAATCCCATATGTTATGTTGTTCACTTTACGCATTTCTCGCTTTACGCGGGCCTCGTGGGTTCAATTGACCGCGTAAAGTGAGGGTTCACTGTAGTAGTTTTGCTGAAACGTAATGCATTTCAATGTAAATTAGGATCAACTACATGAAAACAAACGACTTTACCTAACCTTCCGATGTTCAAGATATGTTACTCGTTTTTTTAGTAGTTTTCGGTTAAAATACTCTTATATTAGTGATATTCTATTCATACTGTGCTTGATATAATACATTCACGGAAATGTAATATTTTTGCAACTACAATGCTGATGTCAACACAAGCGTGGTTACAGCGAGACTGACTGAGTGAGGGAGAGCTATGCGTTTGTGTGTGAGGTTGCGGGAGCGGGCGGTGTCCCGTGTTCGGTGCCGCGTGCGAGTTGAATGTACTTCAATTACTTCAATGTACAGATTATTCCTCCGGCGGGGCATTCCGCATATTTGCAAATCCGTGTATGCTAAACCCGCGTATGTTAAGGGCCGACTGTACTCAGATATTTTCTCAAGGAATATTTGCCGTAACTCAAAAGGATTACATTCTTTTTTTTTTAACTCTAGCTTATCAATTCTCACAGATACACTCTCCATGAACCAAGGTTTCAAATAAACTTTGTTTGGCAAAGGTTCACACAAATCTACAATATTATATTCACACAACATCTGACAAAGTTTTTTAGTATAAGTATTCATCTTAAAATTACTAGTTATTGCATAAGTAAATTTATCAACAGCAGACTTCAGATACCCATCACCACGCCTAATAAGCCTTAGAGTAGAAATGACAGTTAACTCTCTAATTCTGTGTATTATGCTCGGGACATTTAGCTCCATCCTCATAATCTCTATTCTTGTCGTCTTTGGGCAACGAAGCACAATCCTCATTGCTTCATTCTGAATAAGCTCTAATGGCCTAAGATCTTTTCCTGAGTAAGAAGCTAGAACTGGAGCTGAATAATCAATGATACTCCTAACTGTACTCAAGTACGTACATAGATCTTAAAACTGGTATACCAACACCATTTGCTCTATTTGACAAAACTTTCAGAGGTTTTAGCCTCGCTGTACATATATTTTTGACATAAGTAATTTGATCCTTAACATTATTATTTACACCCGCAAACATTCCCAGATATTCGTAACTGGATACTTTTTGCAATTTTATTCCATTTAGCCAAAATTCTTTTCCATTTACTGCCCTTCACTGAGATTTGGTTTTATTTTAATTAATGACCAGTCCCAAGGAGAGACAAAGATACTGCAGCTGATTAATGACCCTAGACATATCTTCCTCATTCTTACATCAGATCAGAATGTCATCAGCATAAATACATACTTGGGACTCGCCCTGAAATTTGTAACTAGCTATTCTGTCCATAAGAATATTAAAAAGCATAGGGCTAAGAACGCCACCTTGTGGGGTACCCAACCCTAGACTTTTTCTTCCGATTCATGACCTTGAAACCAGACACTCACTTTTCTGTTAGTTAAGTAATCTGTAATCCACATCAATAATTTCCCTTTTATACAAGACTTTCTAAGATCACTTCCTTATTTGCCGTATGAAAGGCACTTTTAAGGTCTACAAACAGTCTGCAGTTGACATTAGCATTACTAAGACATATAATCACACGATGTGTAGTGCTTTTACCCTTTAAAAATCCAAACACATTACTAGACAAGAGACCATCATTGTATACAATATATTTAATATGATCCTCCCCATACTGGCCAGATATTTTGTAAATATTATTGATTATGTGCTAAAGGAATATCCTTCCTTCCTTAGGCTTTAGTAAGCCCCTTTATAATATTTATACTGTATATACTTGTCACACTTGCCAGATGCTTCTGGTGTCATTGTACAGGGGTACCTACTGACAGCACTAGGATCCCGCTTCCTCTATTAAGGAATAAACAATTGAAATTGAAGTTGAATTAATACCATTCGCTCCATCATTGTAGATAGACAAGATGTAAAGGATATGGGTCTTTGATCACTATCACCCTTAGGCACAGGAACAATGAGTGCCATTTTCCATTTCACTGGCAGTCTTCCATTTTCACATGACAAATTAAAGAGATCTAGAATTGGGTTGTCCTCCTTACTTATAAGATAATTGATAACATCATAAGTTAGACCATCCCTGCCAGGAGCACTAGACTTCCCTTTCTTTACAGCATTCAGAATTTCCTCCTTAATAAAAGGAACACAGGTGTCCTCACTTACAGAACTTTGGATATTCACCAACCTTTGCCTCAAAGATCTTGAATTCCTCAAGCAAATCTGGACATTACATTTGAGACACTCATAATTAAATGCATACGCCCACTTATTCATTAGTTCATTATCTTTGGCGTTTGGATTGGGATGAACATTAAATTTCTTCTTGACTCCTCTTACCCTATTCACACCATCCCAAACCTGATTCAAAAATTTTGATTGAGCGATCTCTCTCAAAAAACCACTCCAATACATACTTCTGGCTTTCTGGTTTAACTCTGTTGTACACTCTGCCACTTCAATCAGAGTTTCCCGGTTTTTTCTCATTGCTGAGATCTTTACTCCACTTACTATGACATTTCCTCAGTAACTTATTCCACCCCTTTACAATCTTATCATTATAATACCTCGGTTTAGGGTTTGTGGTATTTCCATACTGTTTCCTTGGCTTATTCAAAATGGAATCAATCACTCCTAACAATCATCATGAAATATGTTTTCATCTTTAATTCCAAGCTTTTTGTACTCTTTATACCACTCGCCGACTTTTGCTACAGATTCACTATGTTGGCCTACTGTTATTGTATACCTTTTCTATTGTTAACATAAAAATTTGTGTTCAAATGAAGCTTCACTTTAATTGCAAAGTGATCACTCAAAAGCGTATCCACAATATCCAAATTTGCTTGAACATCTAACATATTAAAAAGTATTGCATAATCAAGTCTACCCCCTTTAACATGTGTCGGTTCACCAGCTCCAAGGACCCTAGCATCTTCTATAGAGTCTAAGATATTTTTCAGAACCATTCCATTGTGATTTTGAGAACCTCTACTGCCAAGATTGATGTGCCTAGCGTTCAAATCACCAATTAGTAAACAATCATCAGCAAAAATAATGTCCGGCAGATCATCAATGAATCCGCATGCACATAAGCATTAATAGTGAACAGTGTAGCATCTTGAAGCGTAATACTAACACACAAATACTCGGTACCGTTTATTTTTTGAGCGGAATGAAGTGATGCTGGAATGTCATCTTTGATATAAGTCGTCACACCTCTACAATTTAGTCAGATCAGCTGGTAATTCAAAATTTTGATAACCTCTTAGTTGCAATGATATTCCATTTGTCTCAACCTCTTGCAAAGCTATGACATCAATACTACTAGAATGAACATATGCATGAAGATCCGTTAGCCTTTTTTTCAAACTATTAACATTCCAGGAAATTAAGCTGACATTATGATACATTAGAATAAATTTCCCCCCCTCATATTCTTCACCGAAATAAGAACATTCTTTTTGACGTCGTTCCTTGTATTTCCATTTATTCCAAAACAGAGTCAAGAATGTTCGTCAGGTCACCAAGCATTTCCTTGTTTACAACATTCTCTTTAGAAACCGAACCAACTCTATTTCCTAACTCACTATGATTACTATTTTGCTCTAGATTGCTATCCACAATATTTGATTCCATCTCTACTAATATTTCATTTTCTTTTGAACTATCTTTATTAACAAGAGCAACATCACTATATGGCACAAGATTCACCAAGCATTTCTTGATATCCAATACTGCTTGTTTGAGCTCACCAATCTCCTTACAGAGTTCTACTAGAATGTTAGGGGCTGTAAGGTTATTGTCCCCGTTACCTATGTCCTTCTGTGCTGCTGCATTTCGTGTTTCCATACGCTTTTCCCACACATTTACAGCACTTGGTGTCCCTGCAACATCGCTCCTTACAGCATCACCTTTATCCTCTTCATTAGTGGACTGAGCTCGTGATTGCAATTGCTGAACTTTCGGTTTTTTAGGACACACCCACGAGCTGGCATTGTGAACCCCCCCCCCGCAATTACAGCATTTTGGTGTAATTTTCTTCTTTGCCTTAATTTTATCTCCACATACCTTAGATTCAAGCATTTTTCCACAAAATCTACACCGAAAATCATTATGGCATTTCCACGCCATATGCCCCCACTTGTAACACTTATAACATATTACTGGAGATTCGTTGTAGACAGCAACCCGTTTATATCCCACACATCTCACAAAGACCTTCTCTGGCGCTGGACCTTTGATTAGCGCAATTAGCTGTGGCATAGGTACTAGTTCTCCATCAATTTTAATTACGTCTCTTGGCCCCAAAAAATCTATCGTCAGCCAACACATCCACGGGGTCGAGGTAAACAGGATAATCAAAAAGAATGATCTTCATACATTTCCCAATGGACTCCACAGGCTTTTCCATCACTACATTCTCAAATCCTTCTGTAGTTAAATATCTAACTGCTGCCTCATTCTTCATAGTTATATAAGGAATATGTTTACCTTCTTTAAAGAGCACTTGATGGCACTTAGCGAGTCTAACTGACCACTTTACCTCATCATGAAAATCCAGGCCATTATTCTTGGGGAAGTAAAGACGTGGCCTCCTTGATGAGTTGCTGCAGTCTACAGCATCAATGGGGTTTAAACTCGTACTGATCATGGTTGAAGAATGACTCACACCATCAATTTTCTTTCTCTTATCCACCAAGAGGGAAATATTATCTTCACTACTTGTACCTTCTCTATTCCTCCTTTTATTCTTCTTTTCGTATTAACAACTTTAAACGGCTCTTGTTCTTCACATTCGCTGCTGCTGGACAGCTCCAAATCCGACAACAGTCCTCCTGCAGTACCCTGGGTTACATTGCTGTGTCTGCTGTATCCACCACCCAATTCAGGAATTTAATAAGCGACCTGCTCGCTGAAGCTCTTCCGTCAGCCATAACAGTTCGTGTCCAACAAGGGAGGCGTAAGAGAGCGCCCTCACTACACTAGTACAGCTTCACTACACTAGTACATCTTCACTACACTAGTACATCTTCACTACACTAGTACATCTTCACTGCACTAGTACATCTTCACTACACTAGTACATCTTCACTACACTAGTACATCTTCACTACACTAGTACATCTTCACTACACTAGTACATCTTCACTACAACAATAGTACATCTTCACTACACTATTTCATGTTCACTACAACATTAGTACATCTTCACGACACTAGTACATGTTCACTACAACAATAGTACATCTTCACTACACTATTTCATGTTCACTACACTAGTACATCTTCACTACACTAGTACATCTTCACTACACTAGTACATCTTCACTACACTAGTACATCTTCACTACAACAATAGTACATCTTCACTACACTATTTCATGTTCACTACAACATTAGTACATCTTCACTACACTAGTACATGTTCACTACAACACTAGTACATCTTCACTACACTATTTCATGTTCACTACAACATTAGTACATCTTCACGACACTAGTACATCTTCACTACAACACTAGTACATCTTCACTACACTAGTACATCTTCACTACACTAGTACATCTTCACTACACTAGTACATCTTCACTACACTAGTACATCTTCACTACACTAGTACATCTTCACTACAACAATAGTACATCTTCACTACACTATTTCATGTTCACTACAACACTAGTACATCTTCACTACACTTGTACATCTTCACTACAACAGTAGTACATCTTCACTAAACTAGTACATCTTCACTACAACACTAGTACATCTTCACTACATTAGTACATCTTCACTACACTAGTACATCTTCACTACACTATTTCATGTTCACTACAACACTAGTACATCTTCACTACACTAGTACATGTTCACTACACTGAAGGCATCTTCACTTTCACAACAATGTGGTACATCTTCCCTACACTATTTCATGTTCACCACAACACTGGTGCATCTTCACTACGCTGTATTTTATCTTCACGGCATTAGTGCACATCTTCACTACACTAGTGCATCTTCACCACTGTTTTATCTTCACTTTCTAGCAATGATGCATCTTGCTATACTATTTCATATTTCACTACACTAGTACATCTTCACTACACTCGTACATCTTCACTACAACACTAGTACATCTTCACTACACTCGTACATCTTCACTACAACACTAGTACATCTTCACTACACTAGTACATCTTCACAACAACACTAGTACATCTTCACTACACTCGTACATCTTCACTACAACACTAGTACATCTTCACTACACTAGTACATCTTCACTACACTAGTACATCTTCACTACACTAGTACTTCATGTCCTCAATATTAATTCAAATATTGTAAAATTCCAACCATATTAGTTTAAAACTGAACCAAGTCCGGAATTTTGAAATTGACCTCACCAGACATTACAAAGAAACCAACCATCACCATCATGCGCTTTGCAATTGTTGAAGGTAAGGGTCAAGATGCCTTATTGGTGTTCATACCCAATAATCACCTGGAGTGGCTTAACCCCAGGGTGATCCTTGAATACGACCCCACCATGGACGCTGAGGAGTACCCACCTAAGGCTGTGATTTGGGTCCCTGATCAGTTCATCATCTCTGTTAATTTGGAGATGGTGTCCTCCAGACCACAGACCATAACCCACATGCTACCACCAGCTACAACCTGCCGGGAACCTCACAGGCGCCACGAGGACCACAGGCATGAGGACCACAGGCGCCACGAGGAGCAACAGTTCCACAGGCGCCACGAGGAGCAACAGTTCCACAGGCGCCACGAGGAGCAGCGGTTCCACAAGCGCCGTGACGAGCGGTTCTATGAAGAGCGGCGGTTCCGCGAAGAGCCGCGATTCCAAGGCCTCTGTCACAACTGCTCAGAGCTACGATGCCGCAGTCGTCCGGCACCGCGGTTCCACGACCATTACTGATACAATTGCTGATCAGTCGCGTCAACCCAAATATAATAAATTGTAAAACATTAATAAAATTTTGTTTTTGTTTAATTGTTTTCTTTGTTCTTTATTACATTTTATGGAACCAGTACTGATTTATTTGATTATATTCACACGAATATTATTTTTTAAATTGTTTTACTTGAAAAAACAAATTCCAATTAGAGTACAATGATGACTGTGGTGTAGTGAAGAATAATGATAGCATTCCACACGTCTTGGTGGAAACTCTTCAGGTGATCCAAAAATATAAAAGGTTTAAAATATCATAAAATAGAGTATTTTTAATTTCTTAATGCAAATAAAATCTAAATAAAAGATAAAATTCAACAATAAAAAAGGAATTTAAAAGCCAATTTATGTAACTTAGAGAACGCTTCTCTCTCACCTTCTCTCTAACCTCTCTCTCACCTCTCTAACCTTCTCTCTCTCTCTCACCTTGTCTCTCACCTTCCCTCTCTGTTAACTATTTTTTTGCACTAAATGGAGAAAATTAAATATTTTTCATATTCAAACATTTATGATTTTTTCTTTTCTTTTCTTGTGAAAACAAATAGACTCTTTCAACTTATTTTGTGCTGCAATGTCAGGTCTGTGATACTGTGTTTTGTACACTCATACTTATTGGAGAATTTCAATTGCTTATGGAGGAGTGTACAACGTCAGGCATGTCATTTATGAAACAAACAACAACAGGCCCAATACACTGCTTGGGGTCATGTAGAAAATCTTCTATCCACGCTAGGACATTTCCCCGAATTCCGTACCCTTCCAGTTTGATTGTTAGCCTTTCGTGGGGTACACTGTCGAAAGCCTTGGCAAAATCTATGTAAATATTGTCTATATTACCAGCCTGTTCCAGAATATGGGTCCAAATATCCAATACCTTGAGCAATTGTGTTAAGCAGGAGCGCCCCTGCATAAAACCGTGATGGCAATCCTTTACAAGGTTGTTTC
>NW_024744570.1:0-12607 GCF_018991925.1 Homarus americanus
TGTTTCTTTACTGCAAAGAGCTTTTGAGATGTCAGTTTCAAGACTTATTAAATGATCTAGTGTGCTTCTACCTTGGCGGAAACCACACTGTCGATCATTCAATAAGTTGTTACTTTCCAAAAAATACATTAGCCTACGCTTTATCATACGTTCCATGACCTTACACAGACAGTTTGTGAGCGAAATCGGACGGAATGAGTTGGTGTTGGTAGGGCATTTGTCCCTCTTCGGGATCGGTACGACATGGGCAAAGTGCCATGAGTTTGGAAACGTTCTGGACGTCCAGATCTCATTGTACACTTCTAGCAATTTGTCCAGGTTTCCCTGGTCAAGGTGCTTAATCATCTCGTATCGTATACCGTCAGGTCCAGGAGTAGAGCCCTTGCCCTTTTTAATAGCAAAGGAAAGTTCCTCTGGGGAAAATGCTCGATTGTAGCCCTGTTCGTTCCCGTTCTCGAAGTCGAGATGCAAGAGCTCGGCACGATCACGGAACACGCCGAAGCGTGGATCATGATTGGTGGAGCTACTGGCATCTGCAAACTTCTGGCCTAGGGTGTTGGCAATGGCCTGGGGTTCGTCGAGAATCCGCCCTCCACTACTCACCTGTGGGATAAAACTCCTTCCTCCTTTGGATCTGACCCGGTTTATAGCCGACCATACCTCAGAGGAAGGGGTATCCTTGTTAATAGTGGAGACGAACGCCCGCCAAGACTCTCTCTTACACTCCCTGAGAACCCTCCTAGCCTTGGCTCTAGCTTTTTATATTCAATTAAGTTTACAAGTGATGGAATTCTATTGAATAAACGACATAGCCTATTTCGCTCACAGACCACTCGTCGGCAGTCTGGTGTCCACCATGGAACTCCAGGCCTGTGGGTTTTTGCAGAAGTCTTAGGAATTGTTAAGTCTGCTGCGTGTATTATAGCTTGTTGTATGTGTGTAATTTTGGTGTTGATGTCTTGTCCAATGGTGTCTATACGAACGGCTCCTGAGTAGGCCCTCCAATCTGCCTTCCTAAGGTTGTAGCGCACCTCGGGAGTAGCCGTTGGGGCGCCACACTCATAAGAAATGCAGATCGGAAAATGGTCGCTACCCAGAGAGTCGTCGTATGTAGAAAATTTACAATCTAATAGCAAGGCAGCATCAACTATAGAAAGATCTATAGCTGACGCTGTGCCAAATCGTTCGTCCACTCGAGTCGCACTACCGTCATTCAGAAGAGACAGGTTGGAGTTGAGGATAGCTGCAGCCACCTGCTCTCCCCTCCCATCACTCCAGACACTGCCCCACCGCAAATGGCGAGCATTGAGGTCGCCGAGGATCATTTTCTTTCCTGGCAGTTGGTTAAATAGCTCCTCAAGCTCACCATCGTCGATGAGCCCGCCCGGGGGACAGTATAGTGAACAGATGGCAACATAGCCAGTCCGAATCTTAACTCTGCACGCCACAGCCTGCAGGTTCACGTTCAGACTGACTCTTTGCTGGGCGAATGAACTCCGAATGTATAGGGCTACCCCCCTTAGGTTGTCTCCCCTGTAGGACGTGTAGTTGTCGAATACAGGTGGGTCGTCGTGACCCGCAAGTAGCGTCTCTTGTAGGCAAAAAACGTCCGGCCGGAATAATGACATTAGTAAATGAAATTGAGCGTTTTTATTCCTAGCACCTCTGCAATTCCACTGTATGATACTGAATTTTAAATCTGAGAGTTGATATGGTCAGCGTTTTGGGCTCTATTTTTCTTTCCTCTTGTATATGGGGGGGAAAGAGGGTCCTTGGAAGGATCCCCCTCATCAGATGAGCAGTCTCCCGGCTCCAAAGAGCCAGTACTCTGCTCGGCAGGGGCTCCCTGCCCCGGTTGCCTTTCAAAAAGGCAAATGATTGGTTGTGGTGTTGATTTTCTCATCATGCATTCTATTGAATACGATCTCCTCCTTACGTTGGGGTAGATAGGGTCGTGAGTCTGTTGGGGTTTTGGGGTCTGGTATAACTCGTTAGTTTGGGTCTCGTTATTGGTCATAGTTGTATTAGTGTTCTCGTCTTTGGCGTCTGTGGTTGAATAACCGGTGATGGTGGGGTCAGTCTGTGTTGCGATGGTCTTGGTCTCAGTCTGCGTTCCAGTGGTGCACATTTTGGGAGGTGAGGTATTTTTAGATACAGCGGATGCAAAGGACATTCCAGGTGTTGGTGTCTGCAAGGACAACTCCACCTGCATCTTAGCCTCCTTGTAGTCCAAATTTTTCTCTGCTCTCACCTTACTGATCTCATACTCCCTCAGGTAGGAAGGGCACTTCCTGTCTGAGGCAGCATGCTGACCGGAACAGTGGTAGCATTTTTCCTCCGTCTGTGTACAGTCATCGTCCCTGTGTCCGGTCTGAGCACATTTGGAGCATACCTGGGTGTTACGGCAGGCCTTACCAGTGTGTCCAAACCTTTGGCAGTTGAAACAACGCATTGGGAATGAAATGTAAGTTTTGGTCTGGACCCTCTCATATCCTACCAAGACATGAGTGGGCCTAACAAGTCCTTCAAAAGTGAGTACTGCTGTAGTTGATCGTTTGCGTTCACCGTCTGTGGTCTTCCTATTAAATACGTAAGCATCGACGACTCCTTGATCTTTCATGTGGTACTTAATTTCGTCATTAGTCATCCCCTGAAATTCGTAGCTGTTAACTACAACCTTACAGGTGTTGAGAAATGCTGGGATATATGGTACCACTTTTGTTGTATGAAAAGTTTTAAGATTCAAGGCGTCCCTCATTTGCTGTGCGTCTTTAACAGTAACTTGGAGTTCGCCTTTTCTTGTCTTTCGGACTTTCTCCACGTCCCCTATCTGATCCTTAATGGCCTTCTGTATGATGAATCCATTAATTTTGTCAAACGAGGTAGACGTGTCAAGAGTCCGAAAGTGGATTACTCGGGCCTTCTCAGCTGATACTTGTATGTTTTGTCTTTGTTGTGTTGCTTGGTCAGTAGCCGTTGCATTGTCAGAGTTTGTCGTTGGTCGTGGCAGTCGTGGGTCATGATTGGGCTCCCGCCTCTGCCTGTCCCTGCCTGGACGAGCAGAGGGGGGCTTGGTGCTTCCCCTCCCAGAGGGCATGGTTGGGGTGGCTGGGAACCACCCCTTGGGTACAGCTTTACTTGTTGAATTACATGTATGGTTTTGGTGCACTAAGGTTATGCAAGGCCCTCAGTGCAAAAAAAGACTTTTACTTAAGGACGACCCCCGAACAGTGGTGTGCCTGCACGATCACAGACGTCACTGCTGGATTGGCCCAGGTTTTTCCCCGACCCCCACTGGAGACACACAATCCCACTCCGTGAGGTGTGCACCACTGGGGGGGCTCTAGCACGAATACTGAATTATGAAATTCAGCAGGTGCCTCGGCCAGGGTAAGTATTAGAAAAAAAGAAGTAAGAGAGAAAGCCCTCCTACCACGTCAGGAAGGACAACAGTTAGCTCTTCCCTCGCAGTTGTGTGGGTCACTCACACTAACTGTGGGGAGGGAATGCTAAGGTTGTCAATCCTGGGCGCTCGTGAGGTGTCAAAAATTGTAAGTGACAGAGCCACTTTTAAAATGAATTGATGAAAGATGAAATGTTTCAATGCTTTAAATAGCAAGAACAAGTGTGAGTGCAATCGCACAAGATGCAGCGGTCTATGGCGAAGAAAAACCGTTACAGAGTACTGTTCCCGCAAGAACGTCAGTCTCCTCCCTTGTCCAATCAGCCGATGAACTGGCCCGACTAACTTTTCCTTATATACCGAGCGGGCCGCTCAGGATCAGACTGGCTGCAGCTACGGCTCTCTTACATTGGTTGGGTCCGCGAGGCGGCCACCTGGCCTGATCCTGAGCTTGGTATAAAAGACCAAGGTGGCGGGCGGAAATTTAACTCCTATCACGAAAAGCAGCAGCAGCAACATGTCAGGACGCGGCAAGGGAGGCAAGGTGAAGGGCAAGTCAAAGTCCCGTTCTAGCAGGGCCGGACTCCAGTTCCCCGTGGGTAGGATCCACCGTCTCTTGCGTAAAGGCAACTATGCTGAGCGTGTTGGTGCAGGTGCACCTGTGTACCTTGCAGCCGTCATGGAGTACCTGGCAGCAGAAGTGCTCGAGCTGGCCGGTAACGCCGCCCGCGACAACAAGAAGACCCGCATTATCCCGCGTCATCTTCAGCTTGCCATTCGCAATGACGAGGAGCTGAACAAGCTCCTATCTGGAGTCACCATTGCCCAAGGGGGTGTCCTTCCTAACATCCAAGCTGTGCTCCTCCCCAAGAAGACAGAGAAGAAATAAGAACCCAAGGTTCGTTCACACAAGACAACCTAACCAAACAGGCTCCTTTCGGAGCCACAGGATATCACTTAAAGAGAGAAATATACGACATCAACGTTTTGCAGGATAACACTCTGTGTAAAATGAGTGAAATTGATTTTGAATGGTGTAGATGTGAAGGGGTACTGCGGGGGCCTGGGGTGGGGGACTTAAACGGGACTTAGAAGGGCGCAAGAAGCAGCTTTAGCAGCAGCAGCAGCAAGGGATGAGACCTTATTTTCAGTCAGGTTCATACACAAAGAAATACATCAGATTCATTGACAGTACAGTACACATTTACCAGTGTGGGCTAGCCAATTTGGGATAAAGAGCAAGAATGTAATGTCCTCAATGAAGTAATGACATAGTTCAAGATACAATAAGTGAGGTGGCCTGAAGTCTTTGACAGTGTCCCATTCAATAATATAGTGCTTTAAAGGTGTATCACCAAGTTTACATGCTGAGTGTTCCGGTATGGGTACAGCGTTACTAACTAGCCAGATGTGTCTGTATCCTAACCTAATTCTGGCCACGACTACATCACACAGGCAAGTTGTTTGGACACTCTTCCTAGCCCCCTTGGTCCCTGTTCACCTACCTACTGTAGCAGTAAGTAGGTACCTGTTGTAAATCGAAACGTTGCCAATTTGTATTCAGGGAAAGTTGTTGGAGCTTCTAAACTTGAACTGACACAATCCGAGGAGTGGTGACCCGAGGATCACAGACACTATCTCTCCCTTCCTAACCTCCTGCTCCTTCCTCTGTCCTCCAAAAATTGAACCATGCTATCGCAAGGTGTGCCTTAGCAACTGCAGGGCAAACACACGCTGGAGTCCTGGGGATGCCGAGAGAATTAAGAGGGTCCAGGCAAACCGACCAGCAGCAAGACCGCCCCCCACCGCCTACACACCAGCCCCACCAAGTACCTTCGTGTGGGGAACCCAAAGGCCCAAACAACAAAGACAACCTCCTCAGCCAGTCAACACCCAAAGTGCAGCCCAGTTTCCTGGCCTCACTACAGCCACACCTCAGCCACCCAAGCAGCAGAGAACGACAACCACGAGAAAGACAAAAGAAGCACACGCCAAGGCACCAGAAGGAATGATACACATATCAGACCTAGCCAATGTACTGACGACCTTCGCGGAGGGCCTAGCCGGACTACTGGGCCACAAGATCCAACCCACACAGCTCCAAATACTCATGGGGAGCGTCCTCGGGCAAGTCGCCACAGCTCCAGCCACCTCAGTGGAGGAAGCCACGCCGGTCCGCACACGAGTAACAGCCGAGGTACACTCTACACCGAAGAAGGCCACCAGAGAACCCAAGACGCCGACAGCTCCCAAGATACCGACAGCTCCCAGAAAGAAACTGGACGTTTCAACTCCCCTGAACCGAACCACGGCCCAGAAGGCAAAAACCACAGAACACGAAGACATGGACCTGATTCAGTTGGAATCGAACTTGGACATCTCCATCGAGGACCACCAGAAGTCCCCGATGAAACAGTGGTGGAAAACATCAGCACCCTGAACATCCTAACATGGAATGCTCAAGGCATCAAAACAAGAAACACCTCCTACAAGAAGCAGCAGCCAAGGACAAGCTTGACATCATACTGCTACAAGAAACAATTCTACAAGAACACCACTGTTTCAAATTCAGCGGTTACAAGACATACAAGAGGCATTTCACGCAGGCGTCAACAAGAGGATGTATGATCTTGGTCAAGTCAAGCATACCCTCCGCCGATGTCACGCAGCAATTTCCATGTGGGGAAAACATCGAGACACAGGCCGTCAAAGTAACCCTCCAAGAACGGGAATAAACTGTTCACAACATCTACACGAACCCAAGGGGCTCACTGGAGGTTACTCAATTATTTGCTTCGGCCGCTGACCACGCCACACTCATAGGAGGGGATTTCAACGCACATCATCCCTTCCTAAGCTCGGCAAGCCCCACAAATGAAGACGGCCTACACCTACACACCACCTTTCAAGATACACCCGAGATCTGCCTCCTGAACACCGGAGAGCCCACCCACATTAGGGGAGGAAGGCTAGATCTAACCTTCGTCTCCAGTGCACTACAACCTTCGGCCTCCTGGCAGATACACCCCAAGCTGACCAGCGACCACTTCGCAACCTTAACAACGCTGAAGGTGAACAAACTCCCCACTCCACCCCCCCCGAGATGGAGATACAATACCCAAAAGGCAGACTGGGGACTCTTTAAGAAACACCTGGCTAAGTGGCGCGAAAAATCACAGCCGGCCGGCGCAGCACCCGCGGATGAGACAACCCTCCACCACCAATTGGTCGAGGCGTTTCACCAAGCGGCAGAAGAGGCTATCCCAAAAACAAAACCCACATCAAGACAGTACAATGATTACTGGTACTACTGTCCCAGGGTGAAAGAACTCAACCACAGAGTGAACATGGCCCGAAGAAACTACAGGAGACATCCCACGGCAACAAACAGACATCTCCTGCAAGTCATAGTCAAGGATACCAGGGAAGAGAAGGAAGAAATTAAAAACGTAAGCTGGCTCAAGTGGTGCTCCGAACTGAACGAGCACACCTCCCTTGGCAAGATGTGGGCCCAGATCCGAAGGGCATCCGGGAAGGCAACACCACCACCACCAACTCATCCCAACCCAGAAGAGGAAGCCGAGAGACTTGCAAAACTGTTCTCTGACCGAGCAGCAACGAAAAACCTCCCGAGACAGGCGGAGGAGACACAACGGCGTCTGCGACAGGTCAGGCTCCAGATGATCGAAGAGGCCTGCAACAGTGAAGATGGCACTGACAGACCATTCAACCAGCAAGAACTCCAGAAGTCGCTAAACCGAAGCAAGGACACAGCTCCAGGGGCCGACAGGATAACCTACTCCATGCTTTCTCATGCCGGTACAGCCGGACACGAGGCTCTGCTGCAAGCCATCAATGCTTCGTGGACAGCACAAAGACTCCCACCGGAATGGAAGAAGGCAGATATCCAGCCCATTCCGAAGCCCAGAGAACCAGACAAGCCGAGGCCCATCTCCCTTCTCAGCTGCATAGCGAAGACCGGAGAAAGAATGGCTCTCAACCGACTCAAGTGGAAAGTAGGCAGCCCACACCCTCACATCTTTGCTTACACCGAGAACACCGGCACAGGCAACAACATCGCCGAGATACTCAGCACAGTGGACAACAAACCAGCTCTGGTGGTCTTCCTCGACCTGGAGAAAGCCTTCGAACTAGCAAATCCATTGGCCATTACAACTACGCTCGCTAAAAAAGGCGTCAAAGGAAGGTTGCTGGGGTGGATCCAAAACTACCTCACACAGAGAGAAGCACGAGTACGCTTTCAGGGAGCAACCTCAAGCTACAGGGTCCATGAAAACGGAACCCCACAAGGAAGCATCCTCAGTCCAATGCTGTTCAATGTCCTGATGGAAAATCTAGTCAAACTTCCTTTCAGACAAACAGCCAAGCTCCTATGCTATGCAGACGACTTACAGCTTATAGTAAGAGGATCAAACAGACAAGCCAACACGCAACACGCACTCCAACTTATAGAAGAGGAGTGCAACAGACTTGGACTCAAGATAAATCCAGCCAAGTCGAAAGCGATGGCCATTTGCACAGACACACCAGACAAGATGCTCTCCATACAAAACACGCCGGTAGTCTGGACCAACGCCCACCAGTGTCTTGGAATCTGGTTTGACCAGAAACTCACCTTCAAGCCACCAACTCCAAATATCTCAGGCTGGGGCGAAGAAGCGAACCTGCAATATATTAGGGTGGCTCGCAACCGATCGCAGAGCAAACCATGTAACCAAAGCCTACTGGCTTCCGCCATCAGATCGCTGATTACAGTGTCCAGCACTCATTGAACTGAAGACAAATAGCTAAGCTGAAACAATGTCTCGGGACCATGCTGAACGCCATGGTTGAATCTGCAATCTGAAATGAAACCGAAACTACCACCTGGCAGTACCAGTCAAGCAGGTGACAGCCAGTCTCCTCGCCAAAATCTGCAGAGCAGACAAGCCCACAGTTGCCAAGATACGAATCAGTGCCTCCCTCCACCTCGACCACAGAGTGCGAGGGGCCACCTGGTCGCACGAGGCAAGCGAGGTCATCCGACACCTGCAAGCAGAAACACTCGTCAAGAACAACCAAGACACACGAGACAATGGTTACACTGTTCCTCCACCATGGAGCCCTCCACCAGCCACACTCAAATTCACCGACCTCGGCGACAGTAAAGCCAACCTCCAGAAAGAGGACCTCAAAAAAATATCTCTCCAAGCCATAGCCACCGAGACACCGGCTGATGCAGCATCATACTTCACAGACGGCTCGGTGGACCCAAAACATCATAGATCCGGAGCGGCCTTCTACACCCAAGGTCAGACCCTCCAATGGAGACTTTCCAACGACTGCTCCACCCTACAAACAGAACTGGTAGCAATCTCAAAGGCCCTACAACACGCTGCAACACAACACAACACGTCCGTCATAATTCACACGGACTCGAAATCGGCCATGCAGGCGCTGCAACACAGTCAACCAAGAGACAACGTCCACATCATCACCTCGATCCTCGCACAGCTACAGGAATTCCAAAGCCAAAACCGACCAGTCGTCTTACACTGGATTCCCAGTCATGTAGGGATCGGAGGAAACGACGTGGCAGACGAAGCAATAAAGGCAACTTCGTTCGGTAAGCGTACATCCAGAGTTCGCAAGTGTGCAACGGATCAAGAATCCTGGAAGACTACCGACCACGTCAAAAGAAACTGTGCACTCAACGCTGGTTCCCAATCAGCCAAATGGTACCGGGCGGCCACAAAAGGGGAACCACCTTTCGCAGACAAGAAAACTCCAAGACAAACCCAAGTCAGCCTTCACCGACTACGACTAGGGTACAAGTGCTCCTGGCAGATGATCGGAAACGACGTCATGGAATGCACCTACTGTCAGGAGCCAGCAGCCAACCCACTTGAACACTATCTCCTCGATTGCGAGGTCACACAAAGCCTCCGAGACAAAACTCAAATCTCCCAAGTAACACACACAACACCAGCGGCCACTCTAACCCGAAAGGCCCACACAGACCACATTCACCACCTACTCCGGGTCATCACAATCTGCCGAATAAGCTTAAACATCCTCTCTCCTTGATGCAGACCCCGGTTGAAGCGCGCCACTCGAGGCCTGACCACGTCCAGAAGTGAGGCGTTAATGGCGTCCACTGATCGGGGTCCGCTCACGCCGCGACCTGCGGTATCCTCAATCTGCGGGTGGACCACCTCCAATCCAATCACGGTCTGGCTGTCTGAGCCAGCAGAACCGCAAGCAGGAGCCGCCTATAGGCAAAAGCCGTGTCGGATCTGATCCGACAATCTGCCTGCTCTGCTTAACCAACCCCGGGCCGCCCGTGGCCAGCAACTTTAAAGCCGTCGGGGTGGCCCGTACTAAACAGACGGCCCGCAAGTCCACTGGAGGCAAGGCGCCACGGAAGCAGCTTGCCACCAAGGCAGCTCGCAAGTCCGCCCCAGCCACCGGTGGTGTCAAGAAGCCCCATCGTTACAGGCCCGGAACCGTCGCCCTTCGTGAGATCCGTCGTTACCAGAAGAGCACAGAGCTACTCATCAGGAAGCTGCCCTTCCAGCGCCTGGTGCGTGAGATCGCCCAGGATTTCAAGACTGACCTGCGCTTCCGGTCGTCTGCCGTCATGGCTCTGCAGGAAGCCTCTGAGGCTTACCTGGTGGGTCTTTTCGAGGACACCAACCTGTGTGCCATTCACGCCAAGCGCGTTACCATCATGCCCAAGGACATCCAGCTGGCCCGGCGCATCCGCGGAGAGCGTGCTTAAGTCCTCTTCCTTGGGGAAAAACAAAAAGCACAACAAAACCTACCAGACATCTATAACTCGGCCCTTCTCAGGGCCAAAGAACTGTTCTGAAGATAATTTTCATGACAATCGAAATGGTTGGTGGTAGGAGAGCGTTAATTTCGGTAACCCAAATCGCCTAACGGTAAGTTGGTAACAGTCGTGCAGGCACGAATGTATAGTAGGTCATCAATTCGGGAGGTGGGTGGGTGCAAAAAACAAGAGCTAGTAACAAATTAATATATAAAAAATAAGTAAGTAAATAAATAACTAAAATAAAAGAAAATTCAATAAAATAAAATAAAATGAATTGTTTACATGAAATAGGCGTGCTGCAAACAAGAAATGAAACCCAAACACACTCCATGTATGTCACTTTGCAGTGGGTGTAAAAGTACTCCACGCAGAATTTATTTATTTATTTATAATGTTTCGATTTAGTCCTGTTT
Source organism: Homarus americanus (assembly GCF_018991925.1). NCBI lineage: Eukaryota > Metazoa > Arthropoda > Malacostraca > Decapoda > Nephropidae > Homarus > Homarus americanus. The sequence continues at coordinate 10,652 of NW_024744570.1, forward strand.
CTACGCCAATAGAGAATGCAGATTATTATAATTTTTTTTTATTTATTTCCCTCTCAATATATCACTGTCGGTAACTGTCTCTTTAACATGTACCTGTGGCTCCGAAGGAGCCGATTAAGTTGTAATGGTGGGATAAGCGTGTTTGTTGTACTGTGGCAACCTCTTGGAAGAGTGTGTAGTGACATGTAGTGCCTGAATGCAGCATGTAGCAGCAGTTCACCGGGCAGCAAGAGTCGGACAGCTGTCTGGATTTCCCGACTTGTAATGGTGGAGCGTTTGTTGTAGTGCGCCAGGCGGGAAGCCTCGGCAGCGATGCGCTCGAAGATATCGTTCACGAAAGAGTTCATGATGGACATAGCTTTGGAGGAGACTCCTGTGTCGGGGTGCACTTGCTTCAGTACCTTGTAGATGTAGATGCTGTAGCTTTCCTTCCTCCTGCGCTTCTTCTTCTTGTCACCCTTGGCAATGGCCTTCTGGGCCTTTCCAGCCTTCTTGGCAGCCTTTCCGGAAGTTTTGGGAGGCATGGCGGCACAGTTACTCGTGGCGCGGAGCGAGAGAATTGAAATCTGGCCCGACTAACTTTTCCTTATATACCGAGCGGGCCGCTCAGGATCAGACTGGCTGCAGCTACGGCTCTCTTACATTGGTTGGGTCCGCGAGACGGCCACCTGGCCTGATCCTGAGCTTGGTATAAAAGACCAAGGTGGCGGGCGGAAATTTAACTCCTATCACGAAAAGCAGCAGCAGCAACATGTCAGGACGCGGCAAGGGAGGCAAGGTGAAGGGCAAGTCAAAGTCCCGTTCTGGCAGGGCCGGACTCCAGTTCCCCGTGGGTAGGATCCACCGTCTCTTGCGTAAAGGCAACTATGCTGAGCGTGTTGGTGCAGGTGCACCTGTGTACCTTGCAGCCGTCATGGAGTACCTGGCAGCAGAAGTGCTCGAGCTGGCCGGTAACGCCGCCCGCGACAACAAGAAGACCCGCATTATCCCGCGTCATCTTCAGCTTGCCATTCGCAATGACGAGGAGCTGAACAAGCTCCTGTCTGGAGTCACCATTGCCCAAGGGGGTGTCCTTCCTAACATCCAAGCTGTGCTCCTCCCCAAGAAGACAGAGAAGAAATCAGAACCCAAGGTTCGTTCACACAAGACAACCTAACCAAACAGGCTCCTTTCGGAGCCACAGGATATCACTTAAAGAGAGAAATATACGACATCAACGTTTTGCAGGATAACACTCTGTGCAAATTGAGTGTAAATGTTTTTGAATGGTGTAGATGTGAAGGGGTACTGCGGGGGCCTGGGGTGGGGGACTTAGAAGGGCGCAAGAAGCAGCAGCAGCTTTAGCAGCAGCAGCAAGGGAGGCGACCTTATTTTCACTCTGGTTCATTGACAGTACACATTTACCAGCAGCATACATTGGAGTCATATTGTAATTGTAGACTAATCAGTGTGTGGGCTAGCCAATTTGGGATAAACAGCAAGAATGTAATGTCCTCAATGAAGTAATGACATAGTTCAAGATGTCTTTGACAGTGTCACATTCAATAATATAGTGCTTTAAAGGTGTATCACAAAGTTTACATGCTGAGTGTTCCGGTATGGGTACAGCGTTACTAACTAGCCAGATGTGTCTGTATCCTAACCTAATTCTGGCCACGACTACATCACACAGGCAAGTTGTTTGGACACTCTTCCTAGCCCTCTTGGTCCCTGTTCACCTACCTACTGTAGCAGTAAGTAGGTACCTGTTGTAAATCGAAAGGTTGCCAATTCGTAATCAGGGAAAGTTGATTGAGCTTCTAAACTTGAACTGACATAATCCGAGGAGTGGTGATCCGAGGATCACAGACACTATCTCTCCCACTACAAATCCCTTCCTAACCTCCTGCTCCTTCCTCTGTCCTCCCCAAATTTAACCATGCTATCGCAAAGGTAATAATACAGGTAGAGACAACA
>NW_024744571.1:0-16716 GCF_018991925.1 Homarus americanus
CCCACGATCTTATAATTGTGACGGGAACGCTACCTCTGGGCCACCAGGACAATAAAAGCAGTCCTAGACTCTGCTATATTTCACACAAAGCCTGTTTAACGAGCTAATGGCGCCGTGAACCTCTAATGGGGACCACCCGCGCCGCTTAGATGATCAGAACAACGTTTTACCAAATGCGGCTTCGAAACACGAGGATCCATATATGTTTCATTAGCCCAATAAAGCACGCGGACTTCTACATATAACCAACACCTCACCCCACCAGGATTTGAACCCACGATCTTATAATTGTGACCGGGTAACGCTACCTCTGGGCCACTAGGACAATAAAAGAAGTCCTAGACTCTGCTATATTTCACACAAAGCCTGTTCAACGAGTTTATGGCGCTGTGAACCACTATAGGGGACCACCCGTGCCGCTTAGGTGATCAGAGCAACGTTTTACCAAATGCGGCTTCGAAACCCGAGGATCCATATATTTTTCATTCGCCCAATAAAGCACGCAGACTTCTACATATAATCAACACCTCACCCCTCCAGGATTTGAACCCAAGATCTTATAATTGTGACCGGGGAATGCTACCTCTGGGCCACCAGGACAATGAAAGCAGTCCTAGACTCTGCTATATTTCACACAAAGCCTGTTCAACGAGCTCATGGCGCCGTGAACCTCTAATGGGGACCACCCGTGCCGCTTAGGTGATCAGAGCAACGCTTAACCCAATGCGGCTTCGAAACACGATGATCCATATATATTTCATTAGCCCAATAAAGCACGCGGACTTCTACATATAACCAACACCTCACCCCACCAGGATTTGAACCCTCGATCTTCTAATTGTGACCGGGGAACGCTACCTCTAGGCCACCAGGACACTAAAAGCATTCCTAGACTCTGCTATATTTCACACAAAGCCTGTTCAACGAGCTTATGGCGCCGTGAACCTCTAATGGGGACCACCCGTGCCGCTTAGGTGATCAGAGCATCATTTTACCAAATGCGGCTTCGAAACCCGAGGATCCATTTATATTTCATTAGCCCAATAAAGCACGCGGACTTCTACATTTAATCAACACCTCACCCCACCAGGATTTGAACCGACGATCTTATAATTGTGACCGGGGAATGCTACCCCTGGGCCACCAGGACAAGAAAAGCAGTCCTAGACTCTGCTATATTTCCCACAAAGCCTGTTCAACGAGCTTATGGCGCCGTGAACCTCTAATGGGGACCACGAGTGCCGCTTAGGTGATCAGACCAACATTTTACCAAATGCGGCTTCGAAACAAGAAGGATCCATATATATTTCATTATCCCAATAAAGCACGCGGACTTGTACATTTAATCAACACCTCACCCCACCAGGATTTGAACCCACGATCTTATAAGTGTGACAGAATCACTACCTCTGGGCCTGGGACAATAAAGCAGTCCTAGACTCTGCTATATTTCACACAAAAGCCTGTTCAACAGTTTATGGCTGTGAACCTACATGAGGGGACCACCGTGCAGCTTAGGTGATCAGGCAATGTGTTACCAAATGCGGCTTGAAACACGAGGATCATATATATTTGCGTGCTTAATAAAACTGTCTGGGACTTCTACATATAATCAACACCTCACCCCACCAGTTTGAACCCACGATCTTATAATTGTGACCGGGGTATGCTACCTCTGGGCCACCAGGACAATAAAAGCAGTCCTAGACTCTACTATATTTCACACAAAGCCTGTTCAACGAGCTTATGGCGTGAACCTCTAATGGGGACCACCCGTACTGCTTAGGTGATGAGACCAACATTTTACCAAATGCTGCTTCGAAACAAGAAGGATCCATATATATTTCATTAGCCCAATAAAGCACGCGGACTTCTACATTTAATCAACACCTCACCCCACCAGGATTTAAACCCACGATCTTATAATTGTGACCGGGGGACGCTACCTCTGGGCCACTAGGACAATAAAAGCAGTGGTAGACTCTACTATATTTCACACAAAGCCTGTTCAACGAGCTTATGGCGCCGTGAACCTCTAATAGGGACCACCTGTGCCGCTTAGGTGATCAGAGCAACGTATTACCAAATGCTGCTTTAAAACACGAGGAGCCATATATATTTCATTAGCCCAATAAAGCACGCGGACCTCTTTCATATAATCAACACCTCACCCCGCAGTTCGAACCGATCTTCTAATTGTGACCGGTACCTCTATGGGCCTGGGACAATAAGCAGTCCTAGACTTTATATATTTCACAAACCTGTTCAACGACATAGGCGCCGTGAACCTCTAATGGGGACCACCCATGCCGCTTAGGTGATCAGAGCAACGTTTTACCAAATGCGGCTTCGAAACACGAGGATCCATATATATTTCATTAGCCCAATAAAGCACGCGGACTTCTTCATATATAAACACCTCACCACACCAGGATTCGAACCCACGATCTTCTAATTGTGACCGGGGAACGCTACCTCTGGGCCACCAGGACAATAAAAGCAGTCCTAGACTCTGCTATATTTCATACAAAGCCTGTTCAACGAGCTTATGGTGCCGTGGGACCACTATAGGGGACCACCCGTGCCGCTTAGGTGGAGAGAGCAACGTTTTACCAAATTTGGCTTGGGAACTCGAGGATCCATATATATTTCATTAACCCAATAAAGCACGCGGACTTCTATATATAATCGACACCTCACCCCACCAGGATTTGAACCCACGGTTTTATAATTGTGACCGGGGAACGGTACCTCTGGGCCACCAGGACAATAAAAGCAGTCCTACACTCTGCTATATTTCACACAAATCCTGTTCAACGAGCTTATGGCGCCGTGAACCTCTAATGGGGACCACCCGTGCCGCTTAGGTGATCCGAGCAACGTTTTACCAAATGCGGCTTCGAAACACGAGGATCCATATATATTTCATTAGCCCAATAAAGCACTCGGACTTCTACATATAATCAACACCTCACCCCACCAGGATTTGAACCACCGATCGTATAATTGTGACCGGGATATGCTACCTCTGGGCCACCAGGACAAGAAAAGCAGTCCTAGACTCTGCTATATTTCCCACAAAGCCTGTTCAACGAGCTTATGGCGCCGTGAACCTCTAATGGGGACCACGAGTGCCGCTTAGGTGATCAGACCAACATTTTACCAAATGCGGCTTCGAAACAAGAAGGATCCATATATGTTCATTATCCCAATAAACGCGGACTTGTACATTTTAATCAACACCTCACCCCACCAGGATTTGAACCGACGTTCTTATAATTATGACCGGGGAATGCTACCCCTGGGCCACCAGGACAAGAAAAGCAGTCCTAGACTCTGCTATATTTCACACAAAGCCTGTTCAACGAGCTTATGGCGCCGTGAACCTCTAATGGGGACCACGAGTGCCGCTTAGGTGATCAGGCAATGTTTTTACCAAATGCGGCTTCGAAACACGAGGATCCATATATTTCGTGTTAACCCAATAAACATGCGGACTTCTACATATAATCAACACCTCACCCCCTCAGGATTTGAACATCCTTATAGTGTGACGGGGCGCCTCTGGGCCTGGGACAGCCACTCAGTCTGAGCTCTGCTATATTTCACACAAAAGCCTGTTCAACAGGCTATGGTATGCGTGAACCTCTAATGGGGACCACCCGTGCCGCTTAGGTAATCAGACCAACATTTTACCAAATGCGGCTTCGAAACAAGAAGGATCCATATATATTTCATTAGCCCAATAAAGCACGCGGACTTCTACATTTCATCAACACCTCACCCCACCAGGATTTAAACCCACGATCTTATAATTGTGACCGGGGGACGCTACCTCTGGGCCACTAGGAGAATAAAAGCAGTGGTAGACTCTACTATATTTCACACAAAGCCTGTTCAACGAGCTTATGGCGCCGTGAACCTCTAATAGGGACCACCTGTGCCGCTTAGGTGATCAGAGCAACGTATTACCAAATGCTGCTTTAAAACACGAGGAGCCATATATATTTCATTAGCCCAATAAAGCACGCGGACCTCTTCATATAATCAACACCTCACCCGACGAGGATTCGAACCAACGATCTTCTAATTGTGACCGGGGAACGCTACCTCTGGGCCACCAGGACAATAAAGCAGTCCTAGACTTTGCTATATTTCACACAAAGCCTGTTCAACGAGCTTATGGCGCCGTGAACCTCTAATGGGGACCACCCATGCCGCTTAGGTGATCAGAGCAACGTTTTACCAAATGCGGCTTCGAAACACGAGGATCCATATATATTTCATTAGCCCAATAAAGCACGCGGACTTCTTCATATAATCAACACCTCACCACACCAGGATTCGAACCCACGATCTTCTAATTGTGACCGGGGAACGCTACCTCTGGGCCACCAGGACAATAAAAGCAGTCCTAGACTCTGCTATATTTCATACAAAGCCTGTTCAACGAGCTTATGGCGCCGTGGGACCACTATAGGGGACCACCCGTGCCGCTTAGGTGGAGAGAGCAACGTTTTACCAAATTTGGCTTGGGAACTCGAGGATCCATATATATTTCATTAACCCAATAAAGCACGCGGACTTCTACATATAATCGACACCTCACCCCACCAGGATTCGAACCCACGATCTTATAATTGTGACTGGGGAACGCTACCTCTGAGCCACCAGGACACTATAAGCAATCCTAGACTCTGTTATTTTTCACACAAAGCCTGTTCAACGAGCTTATGGCGCCGTGGGACCACTATAGGGGACCACCCGTGCCGCTTCGGTGGAGAGAGCAACGTTTACCGTCTGGCGACTAGGGATCCCATATATATTTCCATAAGCCCAATAAACCGCGGACTTCTACATATAATGGCACCTCACGCAGGTTTGAACCCACGATCTTATAATTTGTGATAGAGAATGACACTCTGGGCCACTAAGACAATAAAAAGCAGTCTAGACTCTACTATATTTCACAAAAGCCTGTTCAACGACCTTAGCGGCGCCATGAACTCTAATGGGGAGACACCCGTGCCCTTAAGGTGATCAAACAAACGCGTTTTACCATATCGGCAAACAAGGCATCCATATATATTTCATTATACATTAAGGACTTGCCGTCAGCTTTCACCCACCAGGATTCAAACCTACGATCTTATAATTGTGACCGGGATATGCTACCTCTGGGCCACCAGGACAATAAAAGCAGTCCTAGACTCTACTATATTTCACACAAAGCCAGTTCAACGACCTTATGGCGCCATGATCCTCTAATGGGGACCACCCGTGCCCCTTAGGTGATCAGAGCAACGTTTTACCATATCCGGCTTGGAAACACGAGCATCCATATATATTTCATTAGCCCATTAAAGCACTCGGACTTCTACATATAATCAACACCTCACCCCACCAGGATTTGAACCCACGATCTTATAATTGTGACCGGGGAATGGTACCTCTGGGCCACTAAGACAATAAAAGCAGTCCTAGACTCTGCTATATTTCACACAGAGCCTGTTCAACGAGCTTTTGGCGCCGTGAACCTCTAATGGGGACCTCCCGTGCCGCTTAGGTGATCAGAGCAACGTTTTACCAAATGCGGCTTCGAAACACGAGGATCCATATATATTTCATTAGCCCAATAAAGCACGTGGACTTCTACATATAATCAACACCTCACCCCACCAGGATTTGAACCCACGATCTTAAAATTGTGACCGGGGGACTCTACCTCTGGGCCACCAGAACAATAAAAGCAGTCCTACACTCTGCTATATTTCACACAAAGCCTGTTCAACGAGATTATGGCGCAGTGAACCTCTAATAGGGACCACCTGTGCCGCGTAGGTGATCAGAACAACGTTTTACCAAATCCGGCTTGGAAATACGAGGATCCATATATATTTCATAAGCCCAATGAAGCACGCGGACTTCTACATATAATCAACACCTCACCCCACCAGGATTTGAACCCAACGATCTTATAAATGTGACCGGGGAACGCTACCTCTGGGCCACCAGTTCAATATAAGCAGTCCTAGACTCTGCTATATTTCACACAAAGCCTGTTCAACGAGCTTATGGCGCCGTGAACCTCTAATGAGGACCACCCGTGCCTCTTAGGTGATCAGAGCAACGTTTTACCAAATGCGGCTTCAAAACACGAGGATCCATATATATTTCATTAGCCCAATAAAGCACGCGGACCTCTTCATATAATCAACACCTCACCCCACGAGGATTCGAACCCACGATCTTCTAATTGTGACCGGGATATGCTACCTCTGGGCCACCAGGACAATAAAAGCAGTCCTAGACTCTACGATATTTCACACAAAGCCTGTTCAACGACCTTATGGCGCCATGAACCTCTAATGGGGACCACCCATGCCCCTTAGGTGATCAGAGCAACGTTTTACCATATCCGGCTTGGAAACACGAGCATCCATATATATATTTCATTAGCCCATTAAAGCACTCGGACTTCTACATATAATCAACACCTCACCCCACCAGGATTTGAACCCACGATCTTATAATTGTTACCGGGGAATGCTACCTCTGGGCCACTAAGACAACAAAAGCAGTCCTAGACTCTGCTATATTTCACACAAGCCTGATCAACGAGCTTTTGGCGCCGTGAACCTCTAATGGGGACCACCCGTGCCGCTTAGGTGATCAGAGCAACGTTTTACCAAATCCGGCTTCGAAACACGAGGATCCATATATATTTCATTAGCCCAATAAAGCACGTGGACTTCTACATATAATCAACACCTCACCCCACCAGGATTTGAACCCACGATCTTATAATTGTGACCGGGGAACGCTACCTCTGGGCCACCAGAACAATAAAAGCAGTCCTACACTCTGCTATATTTCACACAAAGCCTGTTCAACTAGCTTATGGCGCCGTGAACCTCTAATGGGGACCACCCGTGCCGCTTAGGTGATCAGAGAAACGTTTTACCAAATGCGGCTTCGAAACATAGGGATCCATATATATTTCATTAGCCCAATAAAGCACGTGGACTTCTTCATATAAGCAACACCTCACCCTACCAGGATTTGAACCCACGATCTTCTAATTGTGACGGGGGAACGCTACCTCTGGGCCACCATGACAATAAAAGCAGTCCTAGACTCTGCTATATTTCACACAAAGCCTGTTCAACGAGATTATGGCGCCGTGAACCTCTAATGGGGACCACCCGTGCCGCTTAGGTGATCAGAGCAACGTTTTACCAAATGCGGCTTCGAAACACGAGGATCCATATATATTTCATTAGCCCAGTAAAGCACGCGGACTTCTGCATATAATCAACACCTCACACCACCAGGATTTGAAACCCAAATCTTATAATTGTGCCCGGGGGACGCTACCTCTGGGCCACCAGGACAATAAAAGCAGTCCTAGACTCTGTTATATTTCACACAAAGCCTGTTCAACGAGCTTATGGCGCCGTGAACCTCTAATGGGGACCACCCATGCCGCTTAGGTGATCAGACCAACGTTTTACCAAATGCGGCTTCGAAACAAGAAGGATACATATATATTTCATTAGCCCAATAAAGCACGCGGACTTCTACATATAATCAACACCTCACCCCACCAGGATTTGAACCCACTATCTTATAATTGTGACCGGGGAACGCTACCTATGGGCCACCAGGACACTATAAGCAGTCCTAGACTCTACTATATTTCACACAAAGCCTGTTCAACGAACTTATGGCGCCATGAACCTCTAATGGAGACCACCGTACCGCTTAGGTGATCAGAGCAACGTTTTACCAAATCCGGCTGGAAACACGAGGATCCATATATATTTCATTAGCCCAATAAAGCACGCGGACTTCTTCATAAAATCAACACCTCACCACATCAGGATTCGAACCCACGATCTTCTAATTGTGACCGGGGAACGCTACCTCTGGGCCACCAGGTCAATAAAAGCAGTCCTAGACTCTGCTATATTTCACACAAAGCCTGTTCAACGAGCTTATGGCGCCGTGGGACCACTATAGGGGACACCCGTGCCGCTTAGGTGGAGAGAGCAACGTTTTACCAAATCTGGCTTGGAAACTCGAGGATCCATATATATTTCATTAGCCCAATAAAGCACGCGGACTTCTACATATAATCGACACCTCACCCCACCAGGATCTGAACCCACGGTCTTATAATTGTGACCGGGGAACGGTACCTCTGGGCCACCAGGACAAAAAAAGCAGTCCTACACTCTGCTATATTTCACACAAATCCTGTTCAACGAGCTTATGGCGCCGTGAACCTCTAATAGGGACCAATTCGCAGGTCATTTTAGGTTATCAGAGCACCGTTTTACCTAAACCGCTTCGAAACACAGGATCCATATATATTTATTAGCCCAATAAAGCACGCGGACTTCTACATATAATCAACACTCACCCCCACCAGGATTCAAACCCACGATCTTATAATTGTGACCGGATATGCTACTCTGGGGCCACCAGGACAATAAAAGCAGCCCACACTCTACTATATATTTCACAAAGCCTGTTCAACGACCTTATGGCGCCATGAACCTCTACTGGAGACCACCCTTGCCCCTTAGGTGATCAGAGCAACGTTTTACCATATCCGGCTTGGAAACACGAGCATCCATATATATTTCATAAGCCCAATAAAGCACTCGGACTTCTACATATAATCAACACCTCACCCCACCAGGATTTGAACCCACGATCTTATAATTGTGTCCGGGGAATGCTACCTCTGGGCCACTAGGACAATAAAAGCAGTCCTAGACTCTGCTATATTTCACACAAAGCCTGTTCAACGAGCTTTTGGCGCCTTGAACCTCTAATGGGGACCACCCGTGCCGCTTAGGTGATCAGAGGAACGTTTTACCAAATGCGGCTTCGAAACACGAGGATCCATACATATTTCATTAGCCCAATAAAGCACGTGGACTTCTTTATATAATCAACACCTCACCCCACCAGGATTCGAACCCACGATCTTATAATTGTGACTGGGGAACGCTACCTCTGAGCCACCAGGACACTATAAGCAATCCTAGACTCTGTTATATTTCACACAAAGCCTGTTCAACGAGCTTATGGGGCCGTGGGACCACTATAGGGGACCACCCGTGCCGCTTAGGTGGAGAGAGCAACGTTTTACCAAATCTGGCTTGGAAACTCGAGGATCCATATATATTTCATAAGCCCAATAAAGCACGCGAACTTCTACATATAATCAACACCTCACCCCACCAGGATTCAAACCCACGATCTTATAATTGTGACCGGGATATGCTACCTCTGGGCCACCAGGACACTAAAAGCAGTCCTAGACTCTGCTATATTTCACACAAAGACTGTTCAACGAGCTTTTGGCGCCGTGAATCTCTAATGGGGACCACCCGTGCCGCTTAGTTGATCAGAGCAACGTTTTACCAAATGCAGCTTCGAAACACGCGGATCCATATATATTTCATTAGCCCAATAAAGCACGCGGACTTCTACATTTAATCAACACCTCACCCCACCAGGATTTGAACCCACGATCTTATAATTGTAACCGAGGGACGCTACCTCTGGGCCACCAGGACAATAAAAGCAGTCCTAGACTCTGCTATATTTCACACAAAGCCTGTTCAACGAGCTTATGGCGCCGTGAACCTCTAATGGGGACCACCCGTGCCGCTTAGGTGATCAGAGCAACGTTTTACCAAATGCAGCTTCGAAACACGAAGATCAATATATATTTCATTAGCCCAATAAAGCATGCGGACTTCTTCATATAATCAACACCTCACCTCACCAGGATTCGATTCCACGATCTTATAATTGTGACCGGGGAACGCTACCTCTGGGCCATCAGGACACTAAAAGCAGTCCTAGACTCTGTACTATTTCACACAGAGCCTGTTCAACGAGCTTATGGTGCCGTGAACCTCTAATGGGGACCACCCGTGCTGCTTAGGTGATCAGAGCAACGTTTTCCCAAATGCAGCTTCGAAACACGAGGATCCATATATTTATTAAATTCCAATAGCACGCGATTTCTACATATATAACCAACACTCACCCCACCAGGATTTAAACCCACGATATTATAATTGTGACCGGGGAACGCTACCTCTGGGCCACCAGGATAATAAAGCAGTCCTAGACTCTGCTATATTTCACACAAAGCCTGTTCAACGAGCTTATGGCGCCGTGAACCTCTAATGGGGACCACCTATGCCGCTTAGGTGATCAGAGCAACGTTTTACCAAATGCGGCTTCGAAACACGAGGATCCCTATATATTTCATTAGCCCAATAAAGCACGCGGACTTCTACATATAATCAACACCTCACCCCACCAGTTTTTGAACCCACAATCTTATAAATGTGACCTGGGAACGCTGCCTCTGGGCCACCAGTTCAATAAAAGCAGTCCTAGACTCTGCTATATTTCACACAAAGCCTGTTCAACGAGCTTATGGCGCCGTGAACCTCTAATGAGGACCACCCGTGCCTCTTAGGTGATCAGAGCAACGTATTACCAAATGCTGCTTCAAAACACGAGGAGCCATATATATTTCATTAGCCCAATAAAGCACGCGGACCTCTTCATATAATCAACACCTCACCCCACGAGGATTTGAACCCACGATCTTATAATTGTGACCGGGGAATGCTACCTCTGGGCCACCAGGACACTAAAAGCAGTCATAGACTCTGCTATATTTCACACAAACACTGTTCAACGAGCTTATGGCGCCGTGAACCTCTAATGGGGACCACCCGTGCCGCTTAGGTGATCAGAGCAACGTTTTACCAAATGCAGCTTCTCAACACGAGGATCCATATATATTTCATTAGCCCAATAAAGCATGCGGACTTCTTCATATAATCAACACCTCACCCCACCAGGATTCGAACCCACGATCTAATTGTGACCGGGGAACACTACCTTTGGGCCAACAGGACAATAAAAGCAGTCCTAGACTCTGCTATATTTCACACAAAGCCTGTTCAACGAGCTTATGGCGCCGTGAACCTCAAATGGGGACCACCCGTGCCGCTTAGGTGATCAGAGCAACGCTTAACCAAATGCGGCTTCGAAACATGAGGATCCATATATATTTCATTAGCCCAATAAAGCACGCGGCCTTCTACATATAATCAACACCTCACCCCACCAGGATTTGAACCCACGATCTTATAATTGTGACCGGGGAATGCTACCTTTGGGCCACCAGGACACTAAAAGCAGTCCTAGACTCTGCTATATTTCACACAAACACTGTTCAACGAGCTTTTGGCGCCGTGAACCTCTAATGGGGACCACCCATGCCGCTTAGATGATCAGAGCAACGTTTTACCAAATGCAGCTTCGAAACACGCGGATCCATATATATTTCATTAGCCCAATAAAGCACGCGGACTTCTACATTTAATCAATACCTCACCCCACCAGGATTTGAACCCACGATCTTATAATTGTGACCGGGGGACGCTACCTCTGGGCCACCAGGACAATAAAAGCAGTCCTAGACTCTACTATTTTTCACACAAAGCCTGTTCAACGAGCTTATGACGCCGTGAACCACTATAGCGGACCACCCGTGCCGCTTAGGTGATCAGAGCAACGTTTAACCAAATGCGGCTTCGAAACCCGAGAATCCATATATATTTCATTAGCCCAATAAAGCATGCAGACTTCTACATATAATCAACGCCTCACCCCACCAGGATTTGAAGCCACGATCTTATAATTGTGACCGGGAACGCTACCTCTGGGCCACCAGGACACTAAAAGCATTCCTAGACTGCTATATTTCACACAAAGCCTGTTCAACGAGCTTATGGCGCCGTATTTAATGGGGACCACCTGTGCCGCTTTAGGTGATCAGAGCAACGTTTTACCAAAATGCGCCTGAAACCCGAGGATCCATATATATTTTTCAATAGCCCCTAATGTTAACGCAGACTTACATATAATCAACACTCACCCCACCTGGTGGATTTGAACCCACGATCTTATAATTGTGACCGGGGGACGCCACTCTGGGCCACCAGACAATAAAAGCAGTCCTAGACTCTGCTATATTTCACACAAAGCTTGTTCAACGAGCTTATGGCGCCGTGAACCTCTAATGGGGACCACTCGTCCTGCTTAGGTGATCAGAGCAACGCTTAACCTAATGCGGCTTCGAAACACGAGGATCCATATATATTTCATTAGCCCAATAAAGCACGCGGACTTCTACATATAACCAACACCTCACCCCACCAGGATTTGAACCCACGATCTTATAATTGTGACCGGGGAACGCTACCTCTGGGCCACTAGGACAATAAAAGCAGTCCTAGACTCTGCTATATTTCACACAAAGCCTGTTCAACGAGTTTATGGCGCTGTGAACCACTATAGGGGACCACCCGTGCCGCTTAGGTGATGAGAGCAACGTTTTACCAAATGCGGCTTCGAAACCCGAGGATCCATATATTTTTCATTAGCCCAATAAAGCACGCAGACTTCTACATATAATCAACACCTCACCCCACCAGGATTTGAACCCAAGATCTTATAATTGTGACTGGGGAATGCTACCTCTGGGCCACCAGGACAATGAAAGCAGTCCTAGACTCTGCTATATTTCACACAAAGCTTGTTCAACGAGCTCATGGCGCCGTGAACCTCTAATGGGGACCACCCGTGCCGCTTAGGTGATCAGAGCAACGCTTAACCCAATGCGGCTTCGAAACACGAGGATCCATATATATTTCATTAGCCCAATAAAGCACACGGACTTTTACATATAACCAACACCTCACCCCACCAGGATTTGAACCCTCGATCTTCTAATTGTGACCGGGGAACCCTACCTCTGGGCCACCAGGACACTAAAAGCATTCCTAGACTCTGCTATATTTCACACAAAGCCTGTTCAACGAGCTTATGGCGCCGTGAACCTCTAATGGGGACCACCCGTCCCGCTTAGGTGATCAGAGCAACGCTTAACCCAATGCGGCTTCGAAACACGAGAATCCATATATATTTCATTAGCCCAATAAAGCACGCGGACTTCTACATATAACCAACACCTCACCCCACCAGGATTTGAACCCACGATCTTATAATTGTGACCGGGGAACGCTACTTCTGGGCCACTAGGACAATAAAAGCAGTCCTAGACTCTGCTATATTTCACACAAAGCCTGTTCAACGAGTTTATGGCGCTGTGAACCACTATAGGGGACCACCCGTGCCGCTTAGGTGATCAGAGCAACGTTTTACCAAATGCCAAACCCGTGATCCATATATTTTCATTAGCTCAATAGCACGCAGACTTCTACATATAATCAACACCTCACCCCACCAGGATTTGAACCCACGATCTTATAATTGTGACCGGGGAATGCTACCTCTGGGCCACCAGGACAATAAAAGCAGTCCTAGACTCTGCTATATTTCACACAAAGCTTGTTCAACAAGCTTATGGCGCCGTGAACCTCTAATGGGGACCACGAGTGCCGCTTAGGTGATCAGACCAACATTTTACCAAATGCGGCTTCGAAACAAGAAGGATCCATATATATTTTATTATCCCAATAAAGCACGCGGACCTGTACATTTAATCAACACCTCACCCCACCAGGATTTGAACCCACGATCTTATAATTGTGACCGGGGAATGCTACCTCTGGGCCACCAGGACAATAAAAGCAGTCCTAGACTCTGCTATATTTCACACAAAGCCTGTTCAACGAGTTTATGGCGCTGTGAACCACCATAGGGGACCACCCGTGCCGCTTAGGTGATCAGAGCAACGTTTTACCAAATGCGGCTTCGAAACCCGAGGATCCATATATTTTTCATTAGCCCAATAAAGCATGAGGACTTCTACATTTAATCAACACCTCACCCCACCAGGATTTGAACCGACGATCTTATAATTGTGACCGGGGAATGCTACCCCTGGGCCACCAGGACAAGAAAAGCAGTCCTAGACTCTGCTATATTTCACACAAAGCCTGTTCAACGAGCTTATGGCGCCGTGAACCTCTAATGGGGACCACGAGTGCCGCTTAGGTGATCCGACCAACATTTTATCAAATGCGGCTTCGAAACAAGAAGGATCCATATATATTTTATTATCCCAATAAAGCACGCGGACTTGTACATTTAATCAACACCTCACCCCACCAGGATTTGAACCCACGATCTTATAATTGTGACCGGGGAATGCTACCTCTGGGCCACCACGACAATAAAAGCAGTCCTAGACTCTGCTATATTTCATTGTCAATTACCCAGTTTATGGCGCCAGAAACCACCATAGGGGACTGATCTATACGTATTTAGGTGATCAGAGCAATGTTTTACTCAATGCCCTGAAATGAGGATCCACATATATTTTATTAACCAATAAAGCATGCGGACTTCTACATAAGCAATCAACACTCTCACCCCACCAGGATTTGAACCACAATCTTATAATTGTGACCGGGGACTTACCTCTGGGCCAATTAGGACAATAAAAGAACTTAGACTCTATGAGGATACACAAAGCCTGTCTTAATCTAGCCATGTTTTAACCTCTAATGGGACCACCCATGCCGTTTAGGTGATTAGAGCAACGTTTTACCAAATGCGGCTTCGAAACACGAGGATCCATATATATATCATTAGCCCAATAAAGCACGCTCACTTCTTCATATAATCAACAACACACCCCACCAGGATTCGAACCCAAGATCTTCTAATTGTGACCGGGGAACGCTACCTCTGGGCCACCAGGACACTAAGAGCAGTCCTAGACTCTGCTATATTACACACAAAGCCTGTTCAACGAGCTTATGGCGCCATGAACCTCTAATGGGGACCACCCGTGCCGCTTAGGTGATCAGGAGATAACGCTTACCAAATGCTTCGAAACCTTGATCCATATATTTTTCTATTAGCCCAATAAAGCATGAGGACTTCTACATTTAATCAACACCTTCACCCCACCAGGATTCGAACTCACGATCTTCGCACTCAGACCGGGAACACTACCTGGGCCACCAGTACAATAAAAGCAGTCCTAGACTCTGCTATATTTCACACAAAGCCTGTTCAACGAGCTTATGGCGCCGTGAACCTCTAATGAGGACCACCCGTGCCTCTTAGGTGATCAGAGCAACGTTTTACCAAATGCTGCTTCAAAACACGAGGTGCCATATATATTTCATTAGCCCAATAAAGCACGCGGACCTCTTCATATAATCAACACCTCACCCCACGAGGATTCGAACCAACGATCTTCTAATTGTGACCGGGGAACGCTACCTCTGGGCCACCAGGACAATAAAGCAGTCCTAGACTTTGCTATATTTCACACAAAGCCTGTTCAACGAGCTTATGGCGCCGTGAACCTCTAATGGGGACCACCCATGCCGCTTAGGTGATCAGAGCAACGTTTTACCAAATGCGGCTTCGAAACACGAGGATCCATATATATTTCATTAGCCCAATAAAGCACGCGGACTTCTTCATATAATCAACACCTCACCACACCAGGATTCCAACCCACGATCTTCTAATTGTGACCGGGGAACGCTACCTCTGGGCCACCAGGACAATAAAAGCAGTCCTAGACTCTGCTATATTTCACACAAAGCCTGTTCAACGAGCTTATGGCGCCGTGGGACCACTATAGGGGACCACCCGTGCCGCTTAGGTGGAGAGAGCAACGTTTTACCAAATTTGGCTTGGGAACTCGAGGATCCATATATATTTCATTAACCCAATAAAGCACGCGGACTTCTACATATAATCGACACCTCACCCCACCAGGATTTGAACCCACGGTTTTATAATTGTGACCGGGGAACGGCACCTCTGGGCCACCAGGACAATAAAAGCAGTCCTACACTCTGCTATATTTCACACAAATCCTGTTCAACGAGCTTATGGCGCCGTGAACCTCTAATAGCGACCACCCGTGCTGCTTAGGTGATCAGAGCAACGTTTTACCAAATGCGGCTTCGAAAAACGAGGATCCAAATATATTTCATTAGCCAATAAAGCACTCGACTTCTACATATAAATCAACACTCACCCTCACTCAGGATTTGAACCACTGAACGTATAATTGTAGGACCGATATGCTACCTCTGGGCCACTAGGACAATAAAAGCAGTCCTAGACTCTGCTATATTTCACACAAAGCCTGTTCAACGAGCTTATGGCGCCGTGAACCTCTAATTGGGCCCACCCGTGCCACTTAGGTGATCAGGGCAACGTTTTACCAAATCTGGCTTTGAAACACGAGGATCCATATATATTTCTATTAGCCCAATAAAGCACGTGGACTTTTATATAATCAACACCTCACCCCACCAGGATTCGAACCCACACGATCTATAATTGTGACCGAGGAACGCTACCTATGGGCCACCAGGACACTATAAGCAGTCCTAGACTCTGTTATATTTCACACAAAGCCTGTCCAATTAGCTTATGGCACCGTGAACCACTATAGGGGACCACCTGTGCTGCTTAGGTGATAAGAACAACGTTTTACCAAATCCGGCTTGGAAACGCCAGGATCCATATATATTTCATTAGCCCAATAAAGCACGCTGACTTCTACATATAATCACCACCTCACCCCACCAGGATTCAAACCCACAATCTTATAATTGTGACCAGGGAATGCTACCTCTGGGCAACCAGGACAATAAAAGCAGTCCT
>NW_024744572.1:0-10676 GCF_018991925.1 Homarus americanus
GAGCATATCTGAGCATCAGCAGTATTAATGTTGTCTTTTCTCTTGAAGGCGTAGCTGCAATTTAGAATTTGACGTCATATCCAAGGTATCGGTGAAAACTGGTAGAGAATAAGGAGCAATGGTGGGGATGGTGATTAAAGTGTCGGAGAGGAGGAGGAGGAAAATGGGGAGGACAGCATCAGTTGAGTGTTGGGAGGGAGCGCGTGAGGAGGAGGATGGAAAAAGTATTAGCGAGGAAAGTAGTAAAGATCCTGATGAAGGTAAAATGTTGACGACGAAAAACGTAGGAAGTTTTAACAGGAGTGTGGAGAAGAGTTGTACCTTCAAAGCTTATACCTAAAGAGCGCTTGACGAAGAATTTTTTGTCTCGAATCAAATTGAAGCTGTTTGTTCGTTTGTTCGCTTATGTACTTATTGTTACTTTGTTTTGCAATTTATCTTTATATTCTTAAACACTTTGAATAGTTTTAAAAATGTACAGATAAATTAAACGAATAAACAGTTGTGCAGTGCTGGCTGATGTGTGTGAAGTATTCCCTCTCCCCACAGCTACAGCCTCGTATCTCATTATGTTCGCCCTGTTTTGACCATTCTCAGTAGTTGGGGCCACTTTACCAACTTCCTCTTCCCTAGGTCTGTATGTTAACATTTCTTTTTTATCCAGTGATCATAAGACTCGTATGTTTACTGCCAGGACATTTAGTGGCCCTCCCTCCCTCACGTTGACTGTGCCTCTACCTTGGAGGAGACAGCTGCCAGACCCACATGTACTGCCTGAGAATTTACATCTTAAGTTTCTCCCTGTAGGACATAAATCTTTTGCGGACAAAATTCCTAGGACACTTGGAAGTGTCTGGCATATAAGTACTTGAGGATCATTCGGTGAGGGCGATGGGCATTTTAAATGTAACTTCTCATTTTTGTCTCTGTATTAAGAAGTGTTTTTTCATGACATAATATGTGATGAAAAACAGCGTTATTAGATATAAACGAATCACATATACGACCCAGAAGTAGATGCCAGATATTGCCAAGTGTTCAGAGATTTGTCTTCAACTGTACATCCATCGTTGGCTCAGAAGATGACAACAGTTCACATACAATATACAGCCACCATCAGCAGCTGATAACAGTTAATATAAATCAAACTACCATTACCAGTACCTCGCAATTATATACTTACAATGGAGAACCACTAACAATAGCTGGCAACAGTTAACTTATATTATACACCGACCATCATCAGCTGGCAACAGTTGACTTATACACCCACCATCAGCTGGCAATAGTTATCATATACACCGACCATCAACAGCTGGCAACAGTTAACATGCAGTATGTAACAACGACTGGTAACTGACAACATACAACCACCACTAAAAACTGGCAACAGTCAACGAGCCACAATAATATTAACACGACTAAATTATTTCCTTTTTGTTTCTTAACAACAGTCGGTACACCACAGTCACTTACATGATGTAAGAAAGTTATGTTGGTAATAGTTGACAAATTGTCAACATATAAAAGTTAAGAATGATCCACCATCACTGTTATTTGAGATCTTATATATCTGGCGGCGTCAGAACCCACCGAGAATTAGGGCGTTGAAACCTGTATTTCTCCGAGCAAAAAATATGACCAAGGCCTCTGTGTTATTATGGGCAGACTTCCGGCCACCACCATCATGAATAACTAACTAGAGATTATCCCCGTCCATTTACCTCAGTTATGTGGGCTACACACACCGTCGTGGCCTGAGGGTCCACAGGTAATAACTGGACACATGACAGGTTATTTCTGTAGCCTGGAGACCCACCACTGACCTGCACCTACAGTAACCCACCACTGACCTACACCTACAGTAACCCACCACTGACCTGCACCTACAGTAACCCACCACTGACCTACACCTACAGTAACCCACCACTGACCTGCACCTACAGTAACCCACCACTGACCTGCACCTACAGTAACCCACCACTGACCTACCTACAGTAACCCACACTGACCCACCACCTACAGTAACCCACTGACCTGCACTACAGTAACCTACTGACCTGCACCTACAGTAACCACCCACTAGCCTGCATGCAAACCCACTGACCTACCTACAGTAACCCACCGCAGCCTGCCTACAGCCCAGCCTCAAGACCCACCGCAGCCTGCCTACAGTAGCCTCAGAGGTTCACCACTGTGCCACCTACAGTAGCTCGAGACCACCACTAACCTCACCCCTACAGTAGCCTCGTGACCCACCACTGACCTGCACCTACAGTAGCCTCGAGACCCACCACTGACCAGCACCTACAGTAGCCTCGAGAGCCATCACTGACCTGCACCTACAGTAGCCTCGAGACCCACCACTGACCTGCACCTACAGTAGCCTCGAGACCCACCACTGACCTGCACCTACAGTAATCTCGAGACCCACCACTGACCTGCATCTACAGTAGTCTCGAGCCCCACCACTGTCCTGCACCTACAGTGTACAATCTTTGTTCTGGAAACTTAAAGATTTACACAAATCAAACTCTACTTACAGCCCAATTAGTGATACACTTTTGGCGGGTAATGATGGTCAGTAATATAATTCGTTGTGTTAAGAACAAGAGTGTTGAGTGTGTGGGTGCGTGTTCACATAATCAGAAGGAAGTAGTTGGCTTTGCTCGACTCACTGTTAGCCCCTGGCATGACTTATCACCTGAACTCTGGCGGGAGGATACAGCCAAGTGTTGTGAGTCAGATCCGTGAATTAGAGAGAGGCGGGGACTTAGTGGCGGCCTCGGGAGACACTAGTGACCGCCTCACTCTAGTTGGCCTCAGTGACTCGCTGGCTCATATCTCTTACCTAAATCCTCTTTTCTTCTTCCTCATACTTCTAAATTTATTATTATCTTCAGGTAACTTACGGGTAAGAATTAAAATGAATAGTAAGTAAGAGCTGTGTGTTACTCTGAGACATTTTGCGGTCGTCTTTAAGGGCAGGTCCTCGGTGGCTGTCACATTAGGGTGTGTCATAGGAGGGAAGATCAGCTAAAACTAATGGCCCATCACTTTTTTGGTAGATTTTAGTGTATATAAACAGAAAAAATTTCAGTTTCAATATTTTGCAACCTTTTGCTAGGTGAATTTTAGCGTGAAATTTATCGAAAATCTAACGTACAGCTGCATTAGTGCATTACAATTAAATAGTGAACATTGCTTTCTGACTTCATTCTTTAACAACCCAACTAACAATATTTTTTTCTGTTTCAGATTCTGATGCATTTATAAGTTGATAATATTTGCGATGGCTGCTTGTGTCAGGAAGAGGAACCAAAAATCCACCCATCTCAGTCACTATCTTGGGTTTGGGAGAGAGCTCCTGAAGTCGGAGTTGCCTACATTGAGAGATGCTTTGAGATACGGTGTTTTAATCAGGCAGTGAAAAAGAACAGAGCCACAAGCAAAGACATTGCCAGTGATATGACCAAGCTGTCTTGGCACAATTACTCTGGCTAACGCTTTCAGTTGACCTCCCAGTCCATAACCAGAATGAAGAATTAAGTAGGGGGAGCTACCTGCTAGCCAGTTGGGGAAAAAGGCAAAAATATCTCTTGGGAGGAAAGCTTTGCAGTTAAGGACAGCTGCCAAGCAACTGGACCAGTTGGCTGACATAGTACTTACAAGTGCCCAATTGTTTAAGTTTGGATGCGATCGTGACTGTAAATCCGAGGCCCACATCTCCTGTATTTGCAAGCGTGAACTGAAGATTCCTGTGATCGAACTGGCAATTGTCAAAGCACAGAGAGAGAAGACTGGCAGTATAGGGGCTCTCATGATTTCTAGCCAAGATATTCCGGAGTCCAAGAGACAGGAGACTGCCACAGAGAGACAGAAGAGGAGAAGAGTTGCCGAGGAAAAGAGACTTGAGAAGGCCCAGGGTGAGGTAAAAAAAGGCCGATGATTGGAGTCAAGCTGATTCAGAGTTTAAGGACTTCCCCATGGCTGATCCGAGTTCTGACCAGGAGAATGGTGACTTTGTCCCTAACCCAGAAAATAATGATCCCAAACCTTCCAGGCATAAGATTCGAAATAGGAAAGATATCCCGAGCATAGATCTGGCCAGCATGCGACACCACACTGGTCTCAGAGAAACTGCAGAGATAGCAACAGCTGCCTGGACTGACGGTGGTTTGATAACACCTGATGATGTTCACCTGGTGATAGATCATAACAAAGTAAGGAGAGCTCAGGAAAACTTGTCAGTAACCTAGAAGAGGAGTTTGATAAGGGGATAAGAGAAAATGGAATCAATTGTTTGTTCTTTGATGGGAGAAGGGATGACACTAAAGTGTTCATGAAAGTTGGAGATTCTGACAAGTTGTTCCCTGCCATGGTGAAGGAGGAACACTACTCCTGCTGCAGTGAACCAGGAGGGAAGTATTTGTGGCATTTCACTCCAGAGAAAGATGACATCAGGAAACCAGCTGAGATAGTGGCAGATAACATTATGAACTGGCTCAGAGAGAGGAACGTAGACCAGACCCTGCAGGCCATTGGAGGGAACAGCACCAACACGAACACAGGGTGGCAAGGGGGGGGGTCATACAGTGGATAGAGCGGAAGATTGGGAGGAAGCTGGTCTGGATTGTTTGTGACCTCCACACCAACGAGTTGCCACTCAGACATCTGATCAGGAGCTGGATGGCAAGACTCTTTCAAACAACAAGATTGTTGGTCCTCTTAACTGAGATACTGGACTCTTACTATGAGTTAAAATATATCAAGGAGCTTTGAAAAAATCTGGCAGTTGGCCTCCACTCGTTAGGCTTGCACTATTGTGTCGTTAACGATACAATTGCTGGCCATTTTATGATTTACATAGTTGCAGTGCCATCAAAACTGGGGTCATCTTTATTAATTTGCTTACCTGCAGATAGGTCCAGTCTCACATTCTAGGTGGCTCACAATGGCTCTCAGGTTCTGCAGAATTTGGGTCGCTCATCATAAACTGAAAGGGAACCAGCTTCACAACCTGAGACTTATTGTCCAATTCATCGTGAGTGTCTACTTGCCAAATTGGTTCAACACCGAGGTCAAGTCATCGTTCTCCGAAGGTCCGAGGCATGTTCTCTTCCAGCTTGAGCTCCTGAGGAGTCAGCCAAGGAAGGTTGTTCAGATTGTGGAGCAGACTGTGAGGAGATCTTCCTGGTATGCTCATCCCGAGGCAGTTCTGCAGACAATGCTCTGCAGTAAGGATGAGGAGGAGAGAAGAGTGGCAATCAAAAAGATCTTGGATATGAGACTTATGAGAGGATCTGGGCATGACGAATCAGTTGGTGACGATTCCGATTCCTTCAGGGTCAGGAAGACTCCTGAAGTCAATCCAGGTGCCAAGACCCTCACTGATCTCATAGATCTGGATAACATCCAGGCTGACAGTGAGCCCCCTCTTACCTGCAGCCTCACCAATGTTCAAGTCAGAGCTTTCCTGGACAACCCCATGCATGTCCCTGCCTGGCCCTCCCACACCCAGAGTATAGAGCGTTGTGTACAGCAAGTGAGCGAGGCCAGCAGTCACGTGTACAGCCAGGAGAGGAGGGAAGGCTACATCTGAGCTCAGGTGGTCAGCAGGGAGGTGATGAGTAGAAAGAGAAGCAAGAAAGACATGTTCTCTATGGTGTGCAGCAACACCGGGTCGTCGTAGTAAAACCGGTTTTTGTATTTGATGATTTTGTTTTCTAAAGGAATATTAAATTTAATAAATGTGTCAAGATCATTCGTTTCACTATTCTGGATCATTTTCATCCTAATAAATTAACCTGATACATTTACTTTACTTTAAATAAGCTATTTAGTGGTGTTGGTAAAAGGGTGGGAATACTGAATTTTCATAAGATTTCAAGTTAAAATTTACCTAGCAAAAATTAAAACTTTTCAAATCTGAAGATATTACATGATTCTGCACATAGAACTACATCATTAATACCATGGGCCGATTTTTCAAACTCAAAAAAAAAAAATTCGCCTCTGTATGACACACCCTACTGTCACATCCTTCCCTCATATTCTCGCCAAGATGACGTCATAAATTATCCGCTGAAGGAAAGGGTGACGTTATGAGTTTGTACCATTTTTAAAATTTTTTTTTCATCTAGTTTTCCTGTGAATATTAAAAATATTTTTCTGAAAGTATTATAATATCATAGTTTTTGTTCATATTCTGTTTTTTATGTTTAATTATAATTAAATAAAAGTTGTTTGATAATCATGTGATCTTCTCCCTCCCTGGTCCTGCTGCAGTATATGTACCCCATAGCTACTGTCCCTCCCTGGTCCTGCTGCAGTATATGTACCCCATAGCTACTCTCCTTCCCTGGTCCTGCTGCAGTATATGTACCCCATAGCTACTCTCCCTCCCTGGTCCTGCTGCAGTATATGTACCCCCATAGCTACTCTCCCTCCCTGGTCCTGCTGCAGTATATGTACCCCATAGCTACTCTCCCTCCCTGGTCCTGCTGCAGCATATGTACCCCATAGCTACTCTCCCTCCCTGGTCCTGCTGCAGTATATGTACCCCATAGCTACTCTCCCTCCCTGGTCCTGCTGCAGTATATGTACCCCATAGTTACTCTCCCTCTCTGGTCCTGCTGCAGTATATGTACCCCTGTCTGTCCCTCTGGTCCTGCTGAGTATACTTGTGCCCCATAGCTACTGTCCTCCCTGGTCCTGCTGCAGTATATGCTTGCCCCCACAGCTACTCTCCTCTGGGTCCTGCTGCAGTATATGTACCCTAGCTACTCTCCTCCCTGGTCCTGCTGCAGTATGCCCCCAGCTACTCTCCTCCTGGCCTGCTGCAGTATGCCCCATGGCCTATTCTCCCTCCCTGGTCCTGCTGCAGTATATGTACCCCATAGCTACTCTCCCTCCCTGGTCCTGCTGCAGTATATGTACCCCATAGCTACTCTCCCTCCCTGGTCCTGCTGCAGTATATGTACCCCATAGCGACTCTCCCTCCCTGGTCCTGCTGCAGTATATGTACCCCATAGCTACTCTCCCTCCCTGGTCCTGCTGCAGTATATGTACCCCATAGCTACTCTCCCTCCCTGGTCCTGCTGCAGTATATGTACCCCATAGCTACTCTCCCTCCCTGGTCCTGCTGCAGTATTTGTACCCCATAGCTACTCTCCCTCCCTGGTCTGCTGCAGTATATGCCTGGTGCATGCCCTCCTGGTACCACTGCAGTATATGTGCCCCCATAGCTACTGTCCTCCTGGTCCTGCTGCAGTATATATGCCCCATGATTTACTCTCCGCCCTGGTCCTGCTGCAGTATGTGCCCATGGCTACTGTCCTCCTGGTCCTGCTGCAGTATATGTGCCCTGCTACTGTCCTCCTGGTCCTGCTGCAGTATATGTGCCCCGTGGCCTCTCCCTCTGGTCCTGCTGGGGTATATGCTTCACCCCATAGCTGCTGTCCCTCCCCTGGTCCTGCTGCAGTATATGTACCCAATAGTTTACTCTCCCCTCCTGGTCTAAGCCTGCAGTATATGTGCCCCTTAACTACTCTCCTCCCTGTGGTCACTGCTGCAGTATATGCCTTTACCAACACTCTCCCTCCCTGGTCCTGCTGCAGTATATGTACCCCATAGCTACTCTCCCTCCCTGGCCCTGCTGCAGTATATGTACCCCATAGCTATTCTCCCTCCCTGGTCCTGCTGCAGTATATGTACCCCATAGCTACTCTCCCTCCCTGGTCCTGCTGCAGTATATGTACCCCTTAGCTACTGTCCCTCCCTGGTCCTGCTGCAGTATATGTACCCCATAGTTACTCTCCCTCCCTGGTCATGCTGCAGTATATGCACCCCATAGCTACTCTCCCTCCCTGGTCCTGCTGCAGTATATGTACCCCATAGCTATTCTCCCTCCCTGGTCCTGCTGCAGTATATATACCCCAGAGCTACTCTCCCTCCCTGGTCCTGCTGCTGTATATGTTCCCCATAGTTACTCTCCCTCCCTGGTCCTGCTGCAGTATATGTACCCCATAGTTACTCTCCCTCCCTGGTCCTGCTGCAGTATATGTGCCCCATAGCTACTCTCCCTCCCTGGTCCTGCTGCAGTATGTGTACCCCGTAGCTACTCTCCCGCCCTGGTCCTGCTGCAGTATGTGTAACCCGTAGCTACTCTCCCTCCCTGCTCCTCCTGCAGTATATGTACCCCATAGTTACTCTCCCTCCCTGGTCCTGCTGCAGTATATGTACCCCATAGTTACTCTCCCTCCCTGGTCCTGCTGCAGTATGTGTACCCCGTAGCTACTCTCCCTCCCTGGTCCTGCTGCAGTATGTGTAACCCGTAGCTACTCTCCCTCCCTGGTCCTGCTGCAGTATATGTACCTCATAGCTACTCTCCCTCCCTGGTCCTGCTGCAGTATATGTACCTCATAGCTACTCTCCCTCCCTGGTCCTGCTGCAGTATATGTGCCCCCATAGCTCTCTCCTCCCTGGTCCTGCAGTATATGTGCCTGGCTACTCTCCTCCCTGGTCCTGCTGCAGTATATGTACCTCATAGCTATTCTCCCTCCCTGGTCCTTCTGCAGTATATGTACCCCATAGCTAATCTCCCTCCCAGGTCCTGCTGCAATATATTCACCCCATAGCTACTCTCCCTCCCTGGTCCTGCTGCAGTATATGTACCCCATAGCTACTCTCCCTCCCTGGCCCTGCTGCAGTATATGTACCCCATAGCTACTCTCCCTCCCTGGTCCTGCTGCAGTATATGTACCCCATAGCTACTCTCCCTTCCTGGTCCTGCTGCAGTATATGTATCCCATAGCTACTCTCCCTCCCTGGTCCTGCTGCAGTATATGTACCCCATAGCTACTCTCCCTCCCTGGTCCTGCTGCAGAATATTTACCCCATAGCTACTCTCCTTCCCTGGTCCTGCTGCAGTATATGTACCTCATACCTACTGTCCCTCCCTGGTCCTGCTGCAGTATATGTACCTCATAGCGACTCTCATCGTTAGATCAGACTCGCTTTATCTACAAGATTAAATTCTCTCTGTTTTGCCTCACAATATCAGCAATAGACAAATTGTAACACGATAGTAACTACACCATCGCCACCTTTGTTGTTTTCATTGTTTTATATTTAACTCTGCTATTGCCCAACTTCATCCAGTATAGTGGGGCTACATATATATAGTCACTCTAGACTACTATGCTGAGACGCTGGGACAAGTAACTCTATGATCTGGAGTCTCCGGTGGACCTTGGTGCTCCAGGCTCCCTCTGTCACTACCACTATTGGGTCAAAACAATACTCGTGGCTCAGGTTCCTGTACTTTGTATCCCTCTGGTTTCCCCCTGAGATGCTTCCCTCCCTGCTCCAGCTGCTTCCCTCCCTCCTCCAGCTGCTTCCCTCCCTGACCCAGCTGCTTCCCTCCCTGCTCCAGCTGCTTCCTTCTCTGCTCCAGCTGCTACCTTCCTTTCCCCAGCTGCACTGTGGGTGAGATCAGTAAGCGCCAAGGTTATAATGTTAACATGTGGTTGTTCTCCATTAAATGTTTATCCTCCTTCCTCGCTTGTATGTCTGGCGGTAGTCAGTTTCAGTGTAATATATAAGACATACAATAATAATAATAATAATAATAATAATAATAATAATAATAATAATAATAATAATAATAATTATAATAATAATAATAATAATAATAATAATAATAATAAATAAGACACCAAGGGCTGCTGTTCTGGCACTCGTCATCGTCCTGGTATCCAACACAGCTCCTGGTCCCAAAACTCGCACCATAAACTTAGCTTCAGGCAGAATTTTCCATCTGTATTAAAATAAGTCGAGGATAAAAGAAACAATTGAACATCATGATATAAATAAAACAGATGATGATAACAGTAAAGCGAGGATGATAATTGAGCAGTGATACAACAAGAGTTGACAATATAAATATACCTGGTTGTGGGGGTCGTACAGATTACAAAAATAACCTGTACTTTTCTTCTTTTGGTCGTCATGAAAATTTCAACAGTTTTCACTGGCCAACTCAGGTTATTGCTGCTCCAGGAAACAAACACAAAATTTCTGCACTCTGGCTCAGACCACCGAAAGTTAACACACTCACAACACACCATACAAGCGTTGTATTGCATTTATTCCACATATTGTCGTGGCGGCTTGCAAACATCTCGGATATGCGTAAGTGACTATAAATTTAGTAACTAGAATATTGAAGTAAAGAAAACATTATGTGAACCATGACGGAGGGGAGAGGAGGGGAGGGCAGGGCTGGGCAGGGATCAGTACTGGGTCACAACAGAGGGAATTGGTTGTCTTGGTAGACGTAATAATCATCAACGTCACAGAGAATGAGGCCAAACACTTCGAGAACACAAATCAGCCCCCCCCCCCTAAAAAAAAAGTCCAAATTCCAACTGAGAATAATCTGATGAATAAAACAAGAATCAAAAGATATTAAATTCTCCTCATTTATATAAGAATAAATCGGAGAGGGCTGAACTGTACCTAAGAGTTATATACTTCAGCTGTGTAATGAAACATAGTGAACAGAAGGAAAATAAAAACAATATAAAAAATAAACAACTTTACGTTGCTGTACGTTTATATTTGTTCGTCTTTTGTTTCACTGAAGTATTTCAACTTTCACAGACTGTTATTAC